>NW_027211840.1:900000-1164511 GCF_036971445.1 Narcine bancroftii | reverse complement strand
CATCTTTCTGTGACTCCCTCGACGGCACTACCCTCTCCAACCACCACCATCTCATGCACTCCCCATTGGAACTGTAGAAATTGCCAAACTTGTCCCTACATCTCCTCTCACCTCCATCCAAGGCCACAATCAGACCTTCCAGTTGAGGCAGAGTTTCACATGAACCCCATCCATCCTAATCTCCTACATTTGGATGACTCAGTTGACCTCGATATCAGCAAGACCAAATACAGACTGGGTGGCCATTCTGCTAAACACCTGGGCTCTGTGGATCTAAACTTGAGCTTCCTGTGACCTACCATATCAATTCTCGAACCATTCCAGCAACATGTCCGTTAGCCCCATCCCTCACCAGGGTGAGGGCAAACAATCTTAAAGAAAACACATTATATTCCTCCTGGGCAGCCTTAAACTCTATAGCATGAACACAAATGTTTCTAATTTTAAGCAGCCACTCACCTCTGTCTGATTTCACTGTTTCCACCTCTTGATCTACTGCCCATTTGAATATATTTACTCCTTTAAGGTAGAAGAGTTGAAAGTGGTGTTTTCCCCATATAGTTTACCATTGAACAACTGGCAAAATTAAGTGGCAGTTGTTGCAGAATGAATGGTGTTATTGTTCAAAATCTGCCTGTGGTCGAAAGTATTCTTGGACTGAATAGACATCTGGGCCAAATGGCTGTTTTAGGACAATCTGTACATGATTGTACATCCTAAAGTACAATGACTACTTCTATCCACTAAAGATTGTTAAAGAGCAAGAATAGACAATACAATAACATAAAATTCTTATCCACACAGCACACGTATTACTACACCAAACAATCACTCCTCCTTATTGGTCAGGAAGGGCCTACACTTCCCAAGGAGGCTGAGGAGGTCAAGGCCAACGCCTCTCATCCTGAGATTTTACAGGAGCGCAGTTGAGTCTCCTGTCTGGCTAAACCTTTGGATGGTCTAGTAGCTGTAAAGCATCAGTCAGGAATGATGCAAAGAGTTGTGAGGATCACTGGGGTGTCCCTTCCTTCTGTAGATGACATTTACTGGGAGTGTTGTTCAAATAGGGCTCAAGGCATTATGAGTTTGCTGCCAATCCACAGGACCACAGGTTTAAATTAAGCCCTGAGAGTGTCCCACGCCTTTCGGCAGGAGAATCCACAGATCAATGTGCCATTCCTCAGCACACAGCACCACGCGTGGGCAGTTAGGGTAGTGAATTAAATGAATTAGTTCCAAGCTATCTGTCTTATGACTTCACGCGCATGCCAAAGAACCTTGCCCACTCGGCCCACAAGACAACTGCTACATCCCCCCCACAGAACCGTCACCAGAAACTAAAACACCCGCTGTCTTGCTGACCATGGATCCGTTATTTTGCTGAAGGCAAAAATGAGTGGCTGGTGTTCTGTGAACACAGTGAAATGCCAACCCTCCAAAACAAATTGGAAGTGCCGTGTGGCTCGATACAATGCACGATATTTCATCTCCAATGGCCATAAAGGACGGCTAAAGAATGTGAGATGTTGGCAATGGCCCTCGATGTACTGTTTTGGAGGTATTGAAATTCGGAGAGATAATACCAGGAAATTCATTGTGCAGGGCAGCGTAGGCATCTTTGTGCAGGGTCTGGACCCCGAGATGGAAACTCTCCCTTTGCTGCAGACCAGTGGGTATGTTTGAAAAGTGGTAGCGTGAACTAATTTCCTCCACTTCACGTCTACTAGCAAGTCATGGGACCTTAAAAAATCTGCACCCATAATGGGTTGTGCAATGGAAGCCAATACGCACTTCCAATGGAATGTCACACCTCCTATCCCAAACATGACCCGTCATGTGCCAAAGCAGGGACTTATCGTCCCATTTGCTGTTTGAAGAGCCAGGTGTTGTTATTGATGTGGTTTATATTTCAAAATAGGTTGGGTGGGAGCAAACGGACCTCAGCACTTGTGTCTACAAGAAAAATGTCATCTTGAAGATAAAATAGGCCCATTCTTGTACCAGCTGCCGAAGCCAATAATAGAAGCTGGTTTTTCATTTCCTGCCTTTATTCTGTAATAGGTACATGGCAGGACACATTTATGGGCATTTTCTCCCCAATGGCGATGGTAAAAACACCATTCTTGCCGCCCGACAGCGTGTTCATCCTTCTTTGACAGAAATGCTTTTCGAGGGAGGCAGTGTGGGTAAAACTAAAAAATAAGAAGGGTGAGGTTATTATTATAAGGGTATATTATAGGCCGCCAAATGGGAAGAGGGAACTAGAAGAGCAAATGTGCAATGAAGTAGCTGAGATGCCCAACAGGAATAGGCTGGTGTTGGTTCGGGAAAAAGAAAGAGCCCCATTGAAAGTTGTCTCATATCGACCAATTTCTTTTTTAAATGTAGATTATAAGATAGTAGCTAATAGACTTGCAAAGTATTTGACACGTTTAATACGTTGATCAAGCAGGTTTCATTAAGAATAGATTTTCTTCTGAAAATATTGTTTGACTTTTGACGTTGATTAATGTGTCAAGACATTGTTTGTATCAATCAGTGATAGTGGCATTAGATGCGGAAAAAGCCTTTGATCGAGTTGAATGGTATTTTTTATTTAAAATACTTGAAAGGTTTAAGTTTGGACCTTTTTTACCTTTTTTGGGCTAAAGCCTTGTATAAAAATCCTTTGGCGAGTATGGTGACGAATGGACAAATTTCAGATACGTTTAATTTAACACGCTCCACAAGGCAATGCTGTCCTTTGTCGCCATTGGTGATAGAACCGGTAGCCCAGGCTAAAAGATAAAATGATAAAATTAGTGGGATTAAAATAAATGAAGAGGAATGTAAGATTCATTTGTTTGCAGATGACGTACTAATATATTTAACAAATCCTCAGCAATCATTATGACATCTGCAAACCTGTTTGGTACAATATGGAGAAATGTCTGCTTATAAGGTTAATTGGGATAAGAGGAACATATTATCAATTACAGAGGAAGATTATACTGCTGGTAAACAGATTACACAGCTTAGATGGACTAAGAAAATTAAATATTTATGGGTATTGGTTGATGCAGCTTATCAATATTTGTGTACGTTGAATTATGTTTTACTAAAGACAAAAATTAAAGCTGATTTAATTAAAAGGAAAGGTCTTCCTTTGACATAAATGACACATGTGAAGTGTGTTAAAATGAATATTTTTCCTTGTATTCAATATCTTTTTCAATCAATTCCATATTCACTTCCAAACATATTTTTTTAAAGAGTTATGCAGCAATCAGAATATTTTTATAGAAAAGTATATTGACTAGAGTATTATTGCAAACATTGACAGGGAAATATGCTTTGAGACGACAATGGCCTCATGTTCAGAATTATTCATTAAACTATTAGTTAATTATCAGTTAACATAACATAACATAACAATTACAGCACGGAAACAGGCCATTAGGCCCTTCTAGTCCGCACCGAACCAAACACCCCTTTCTAGTCCCACCTCCCTGCACAATGCCCATAACCCTCCATCTTCTTCTCATCCATATACCTGTCCAACCTTTTCTTAAATAATACAATTGACTCCGTCGCCACTATTTCTCCCGGAAGATCATTCCACACAGCTACCACTCTCTGAGTAAAGAAGTTCCCCCTCATGTTACCTCTAAACCTCTGCCCCTTAATTCTTAACTCATGTCCTCTTGTTTTAATCTTTCCTCCTCTTAACGGAAATAGTCTATCCACATCCATTCTGTCTATCCCTTTCATAATCTTAAATACTTATATCCTTCCTATAATTAGGCGACCAGAACTGCACAGTGAACTCCAAATTAGGCCGCACCAACGTCTTATACAATCTCAACATCACCTCCCAACTCCTATATTCAATGCAATGATTGATAAAGGCCAGCATACTAAAAGCCTTCTTCACCACCCTATTCACGTGAGTTTCTACCTTCAGGGAACGATGTACCGTTACTCCTAAATCTTTCTGCTCTTCTGTATTCCTCAATGCTCTCCCATTTACCACATATGTCCTATTCTGATTCTTCTTACCAAAATGAAGCACCTCACACTTATCAGCATTAAATTCCATCTGCCATTTTTCAGCCCACTTTTCTAAGCAGCCCAAATCCCTCTGCAATCCTTGAAAACCTTCTTCATTATCCACTATTCCACCTATCTTAGTATCGTCTGCATATTTACTAATCCAATTCACCACCCCATCATTTAGATCATTAATGTATATAACGAACAACAATGGGCCCAATACAGATCCTTGAGGCACACCACTGGTCACCGGCCTCCAACCTGACAGACAATTATCCACTACCACTCTCTGGCCTCTCCCTTTCAGCCAATGTTCAATCCATTTGACTATCTTAAAATTTATACCTAAAGACTGCACCTTCCTAACTAACCTTCCATGTGGTACCTTATCGAAGGCCTTACTGAAGTCCATATAGACAACATCCACTACGCTACCCTCATCCACATTCCTAGTCACCTCTTCAAAAAATTCAATCAGATTGGTCAAACATGACCTTCCTCCCACAAATCCATGTTGAGTGCTCCTGATCAGACCCTGTCTATCCAGATGTTTATAAGTACTATCTCTAAGAATTTTCTCCATTAATTTACCTACCACAGACATCAAACTTACAGGCCGATAGTTGCCAGGCTTCCTCCTTGAACCCTTTTTAAATAACGGAACCACATGCGCAATGCGCCAATCCTCCGGCACTATCCCCATATCTAATGACATTTGGAAAATTACCGCCAGAGCCTCTGCTATTTCCTCCTTCACTTCTCTCAATGTCCTGGGGAAGATCCCGTCTGGTCCCGGAGACTTATCCACCTTTATATTCTTCAAAAGCCTTAAAACTACACCTTTTGTAATCTCTATATTCCCCATATTTACCCAATTTGCTTTTTTTATCCCACATCTCCCAATATCCTTCTCCTTAGTGAATACCGAAGAAAAGAAACTGTTCAATATCTCCCCCATTTCTCTAGGCTCCACACACAGTTTTCCACTCTGATTTTCTAAGGGACCAATTTTGTCTCTAGCTTTCCTCTTACCATTAACATATTTGTAGAACTCTTTTGGATTAGTTTTCACCCTGCTTGCCATAGTTTTCTCGTACCTTCTTTTAGCTTTCCTAATTCCTCTCTTAAGATTCCTCTTACATTCAATGTATCTTTCAAACATCTCCTTAACTCCATGCTTCTTATATCTAATGTACGCCTCCCTTTTTCTTCGAACCAAGTTTCCAATATTCCTTGAAAACCACGGCTCTCTCAAACCTTTTGCCCCTCCTTTTAACCTAACAGGAACATAAAGCTTTTGCACTCTCAAAATCTGATCTTTAAAAGACTTCCATCTCTCTACTACATCCTGCCCATAAAACAAATTGTCCCAATGCACACCCTGCAAGTCCTTTCGCATCTCCTCAAATCTAGCTTTTCCCCAATCAAAAACCTCAATCCTTGACCCTGATTTCTCTCTTTCCATAATGACATTGAAGCTGATGGCATTATGATCACTGGACCCGAAGTGCTCGCCAACACTAACCTCCGTCACTTGACCCATCCCATTTGCCAACAGTAGATCTAACACTGCTCCTTCTCTGGTCGGCACCTCTACATATTGTTGTAAAAAACTATCTTGCACACATTTCACAAACTCTAACCCATCCATTCCTTTCACAGAATGTGTTTCCCAATCTATATGTGGAAAATTAAAATCTCCCATAATTACAACCCTGTGCTTATCACAAATATCTACTATCTCCCTACAAATTTGCTCCTCTAGGTCTCGGTCCCCTCCGGGTGGTCTATAATACACCCCTACAAGTGTAACCTCTCCTTTCCTACTCCTCAGTTCCACCCAAATAGCCTCCGTGGATGTGCCCTCTAATCTATCCTTCCTAGGCACCGCTGTAATATTTTCCCTGACAAGCAATGCAACCCCACCTCCTCTTGCCCCTCCGACTCTATCACACCTAAAAAAACGAAACCCAGGGATATTCAGTTGCCAATCACATCCCTCCTGCAACCATGTCTCACTAATCGCTACCACATCATACTTTCAAGTATCAATCCACACCTTCAGCTCATCCACCTTTTTTACAATACTCCTGGCATTAAAATATATGAATTTCAGGGATTTCCCAATTTTTAATCCCTGTTTTCCCTCATCTTTAAGAACAACATTATTTACTTTTCCTGCCAATTGCCCTTCATCTTCTTCCAGAGCATTTCCCTTCTCTATCACCTGCCCATCCATATTCAAATACTTACTACAAACTTTCTTTGTTTGCATTCTAACCTTCTCCTTACTGCTCTGTACTATTTTGTTCCCTCCCCCCAATCATTCTAGTTTAAAGGATCCTGAGTAGCCCTAGCAAATACCTCTGCCAGGATTCTGGTCCCCCTGGGATTTAAGTGTAACCCGTCCTTACTGTACAGGTCACATCTCCCCCAAAAAAGGTCCCAGTTATCCAGAAACTTAAAACCCTGCCCCTTACTCCACCCCTTCAGCCACGTGTTAATCCTCCACCTCATTCTATTTCTATTCACACTGTCACGTGGCACAGGGAGTAATCCAGAGATTACCCCCTTTGCGGTCCTTCTTTTTAACTCCTTACCTAACTGCCTGTACTCACTTTTTAGGACCTCTTCTCTAATTCTCCCTATGTCATTGGTACCTACATGTACCACGACCTCTGGCTCCTGTCCCTCCCACTTTAGGATATCTGGGACACGAGCAGCAACATCTCGGACCCTGGCACCAGGGAGGCAAACCACCATCTGGTTCTCCTTGCTGCGTCCGCAGAATCCCCTATCCGTCCTCTTAACTATGGAGTCTCCTACCACAATTGCCCTCCTCTTCCTTTCCCTCCCTTTCTGAGCTACAGGGGCTGACCTCATGCCGGAGGCACAGCCACTGTCACTCCCCCCAACCTTGATGTCCCCCTCAACAGTGCTCAAAGAGGCATACTTATTGCTGAGGGTTACATTCACAGGGCTCCTCTCTGGCACCTTACGTTCTTTTGTCCCTCTCCTAACAGTTACCCACCTTTCATCCTCCCGTGGCCCTGGCGTGACCACCTGGCTGTAACTCCTGTCTATGACTTCCTCTGTTTCCCTAACCAGCCTGAGGTCATCGAGCTGTAGCTCTAGTTCCCTAACACGGTCCCTGAGAATCTGCAGCTCGACACACCTAGTGCAGATATGGACATCCGGGAGTCTGGAAGACTCCAGGACCTCCCACATCCGGCACTCCCGACAACACACAGCCTTAACACTCATCCCTTACCCCAATGAAGTAGTAATAAAGACTATCTTAGCTTTCTCTCCGCCTGCTTTCGCCGAAGCCTGAGGAGCCAAAGCCTGGAAGTCCCACTCCTTCACTGTGCCACTCACTCGCTGGGCCGCTCGCTGTCCCTCTTATTTATTGGCCTTTTACCAATTAACCCCTACACACTCTCCTGTACGCTCGCTCGACCAATGGCCGCCTCCGACGCCGACTCCTCCCCGCAGACCCTGGTAAGAGACTTTTAAAAAAGTTTTCTTACCTGCCCCGGACTCTTTTCTTTTCTGTCCTTCTCCTCTCTCCTTTTCTCTCCTTTTCTCTTCTCTCCTCTCCTCTCCCCTCCCTACTGCTAGGCTCTGTCCCCAGTACGAGTCTTTAAAAAGACCTTATCTTCCCGTCACACTCTCCTGTACGCTCGCTCAACCAATGGCCGCCTCCGACGCCGACTCCTCCCCGCAGACCCTGGTAAGAGACTTTTAAAAAAGTTTTCTTACCTGCCGCAGACTCTTTTCTTTTCTGTCCTTCTCCTCTCTCCTTTTCTCTCCTTTTCTCTTCTCTCCTCTCCTCTCCTCTCCCTACTATGAACTAACGACTGAACCAGAGCTCGGTTAAGCTTTATTCTTATGCTGTGTAATAAACTGATTCTCCTATCACTTCATTTAACGAGCATGCTGGACTCAGACGACACATAGACTAAATTAAGGGTAGGGTAAAGCCAGAGTCCGACAGATGGAAGCAGATTATGAATGGGGGGGCGGGGGGGGGTCACGGTTCTCAGTCAATACACACCGTGGGGCTGCACAGAGAACCACTGGTAAATTTAAGCATAGAACCCCACAATGACACGATGACCTTTTTAGTAGATTCTGGGGCAGCCCAGTCTAGTATTTTATAACCACCCGAGGGTGTTAAGATAGAGGGGACCGTGATGATTTCGGGATTTGGAGGAAGGGACTTTACAGTCCCTGTATTAAGAGATGTAAGAATACAAATGGGAGAAAAGGTAATAACAGAGGATATTTTACTAGTTCCCCAAGCTGGAGTTTGTTTATTAGGACGAGATTTACAGGACCAATTGGCTATCGGCACCAGACCACAGGAATAGGGTATCGGGGTTCAATTGTATGTATTAAGCGAGGAAGATTGAGAAGTAATAAATCCTGGCGTATGAGCAGAAAGAGGCAATAGAGGAGTGTTAGATATTCCTCCCCTGCAAGTTACTTTAAAAGATTCTGAACAAGTAATTAGACGAAAACAGTATCCAATTCCTATAACTGGCCGAAAGGGGCTGCAGCCAGTAATTGACCAGTTGGTGAAAGATGGTATACTCGAACCTTGTATGTCACCTTTTAATACCCCAATTTTACCTGTCCAAAAACCAGATGGTACCTATCGATTAGTGCAGGACTTGAGGGAGCTGAACAAAATTATTCTCACCCGTCACCCAGTTGTACCTAATCCCTATACAATAATGGGTAAAATCAATCCCCATAGTAAATGGTTTAGTGTGATTGACCTCAAAGATGCTTTCTGGACCTGCCTGTTAGCAACAGAGAGCAGAGACATGTTTGCCTTTGAATGGGAAAATCTTTTACTGGACGCAAGAATCAATACCGGTGGACAGTCCTTCCCCAGGGCTTTACAGAATCACCAAATTTATTCGGTCAGGTCTTAGAACAAATACTAGATGAGGCTCCTCGGAGAGAGAATTGTCAGTTGATACAATATGTTGATGATTTGTTAATTATGGGAAAAACTTACGAATTAGTTAAACAGTATACTGTTGAACTTTTGAATTTTCTGGAGAATAAGGGTCTCAGAGTGAGCGAATCCAAATTACAATTTGTTCAATCAGAAGTTAAATACTTAGGTCATCTGGTAAGTCAGGGGACTAGGAAAATAAGTCCAGAGAGGATACGTGGTATTCTACAGATCCCCCCTCCCAAGAATGCCCAAGAACTTAGGAAATTCCTTGGTTTAGTGGGATACTGTAGAATCTGGATTGAAAATTATTCTAGCCTGGTCAGATTTCTCTATGATAAACTCACGATTCTAGGGGGCGAAGCTGTTGTCTGGACAGAGGAAGAGATTAAAGATTTTAACTTGGTGAAACAGTGCCTTATTAGTGCCCCAGTGTTGGCTTTACCCAACCTAAATAAGCCATTTGACATATATACCAATGCGAAAGGAGGTGTAGCCACCGGAATACTAACACAAGAGAGGGCAGGCTATAGACAGCCAGTTGCTTTTCTGTCAAAAGTTTTAGACCCTATTTGTCGTGGTTGGCCAGAGTGTGTGCAAGCCATCGCAGCCACTGCTATTTTAGTTGAGGAAGGACGAAAGATTATGTTTGGTGCCCCGATGATAGTTCACACCCCTCACACAGTCCGCAATATTCTCTTACAACATGCTGGAAGGTGGCTCACAGACTCTAGAATTTTAAAATATGAAGCGATCCTAATGGATAGGGATGATTTGACCCTGATTACGAATAAAGAACACAATCCAGCAGCTTTCTTGGTTTCTCCAAATTCTAACAATACCATAAATGAGTTAGAGCATGTATGTTTAGAGGTAATAGATTTACAGACTAAAATTAGAGAGGATTTAAGTGATGAGCCTGTTAGAAATAGAAGTACCTTAAATTCCTCTTACCGGGATCCAGTAGCTAATCCTAGCGTGCTTCCTTAACGTCCTCCCGTTGTTTGTTCTCAATGCCTCTTTTCAGATATCAATCGCTTCATCCACTGACCAGTCACCCTCTGTCCATGAGTCCAGCTGAATCAGCTGGGGTGCAGCTACCCCTGTCTTTGGGCACTCTGTCAGTGGAGGGAGTGTGATCCTGGACGAGGTCCCATTTGTTAGAAATAGATGTACCTTCACAGAAATTGCTCGAGACAAAAATTGAGAACAAAGAACATTTATTAAACAACAATGCAAAGTTGGGTGCTTCCCCTTACCCTGGGAATACACACGTACACTGGGGCTCACCCAACTTTTATACAGTTGATTTCAGTATAGGAATACCCTCCCCCTTACATTCTTCTGCCTCCTGGATGGGTGTGGCATTAGGCAATCCTTCCTGCCTACGTGCAGTTTCTGTGAACTTGGAGGACCAGGGGGTATCCTGTCGGTGTCTCATCATGTCATTATCATCACAACCTTGCCCTTGTCCCCATTCAAACCTTTCCAACTCTCAGAGCTACAGTCTCTTCATATGCAGAGTTCGCTAATCCTGTCTAGGGTTTACTAATTTAATATGCATAACTTGATAAATCTGTGTAAGGCTTACTAATTATATATGTAGAACTTGGTACTTCTGTCTAGGGCTAGGAGACCCTTATCTCATCCAGACTATCTCAACTTCCTACATTCTATTCCTTACCTCTCCTTATCTTATTCATACGGTGGGCTCACTGATCCTGTCGAAAAGACTAGAAGATTCTTATCTTACATAGGCTGACTCTGCTTCCTGCATTCTAATTTCCATGCTTAGCCTGTTCATACTGGTTTAATCCATCACTCCACATGTCTGCACTAGTTTCCCCATCTTTCATATTTTATGTCAAGTTTCCTCATCTCTCACAAGCCTTTACAGGAGGGTGAAAGGTGGTTTATTGATGGATCTTCCCATTGCATTGATGGCACTTGCTATAGCGGGTATAGTGTAGTGGATGGGAAAGAAGGAATGATGATTGAAGCCGGTCACCTTCCCGGTCATTGGTCAGCACAATCTTGTGAATTGTATACCCTCTGTAGAGATCTCCAGGGTCTAGAGAACAAGGTGGGCACGATCTACACAGACTCAAAGTACGCTTTTGGTGTAGTGCACACCTTTGGGAAGAACTGAAAAGAGCGGTGAATTATAACTGGAAAAGGACAAAAGTTGATCCATGAAAACTCAATTGTCCAATCTCTAGATACTCTTACATTACCTGAGGAAATAGCTGTAGTTCATGTACGGAGCCATCAAGGTGGTGACAGTCCTGAAGCACAGGGGAACAGACAGGCAGATGCAGCTGCCAAACAGGCTGCGCTCACGGAGAAAATAGACATGCAGCTGTTACTGCCCACCCCTGGAGTATCCTATTCATTCTATTAAACCTGGTGATTGGGTACATATAAAAGCATGGCAAGATCACCAACTAAAACCTGTCTGGGATGGCCCCTATTGTGTACTTTTGATTACAGACACTGCCGTGCGAACAAAAGAAAAAGGGATGGAGCCACATCCAACGAATTAAATGAGCTGCTGAACCACAGATTAACGACACTGATAATCTACCCTCCACCTGGCGTGCAGTCCTTCATCCTTCTGATCTGAAAGTTACACTACGCCGGGAAAAAGTGCTGTAATGTTGTTTTTACCATTTGCTGTTTTGTTTACTTGTTGGTTCCCAATTTTTGGGAAATCACCAAATTGCTCACAGTGTATTAAGTCCTCCTGGAACAGGGGCAGCAGAGGTGACAATTATTTACCTTTAGAATGTAGACAGGGCGCAGGTATAGAGTCTAGTCATAGTGGGGTATGGGTTAATATAGGATCCCAACATGGACCAGGGGAACAGAACAGCTCTAGAGGAGTACATTTGATATGTATTTTGGCCTCTACAGGTATTAAAGAGAGGAGTTTTAAAGGGATAGCACAAAGGAGATGGTGGGACAAAGACAGGCAGAATGGTAGTCAGGATGGTACATGTGGCAGAGATAGAGTTAATACATATGCTAATGTTCACAGACAAGCTGCAACTCACAGGTTAAGTGACAAGAAACACCGCTCCCCAACTTGGTCTCCTGTAAAGCATCTTTTGGGTCACACAGACATTCGGAATGTTAAAAAACCACCACTGTAAGGGGAGTTCCAGTTGTAAAGGACGTAAGCTGCTCCAGAATAATAAAGCTGCTTGGCATTTAAATCGTTTAATCAGACTCCAGGCAGCCTTGGAGATCATCACTGAACAGACAGCGATGGCCCTGCATTTATGGGCTGAAGAAAGACGACAGATACGAGCCACAGTTCAACAAAACCGCCTGGCTCTCGATTACTCGTTGGCTGCTGAAGGCAACGTTTGTGAAAGACAGGTTAATGACGATGCTCACAACAGTCAGGCGGTTAAAGACACTTCTTCAGGAGTTCGAAAATATTCCCATGCCCAGATTCAGACTTGGCAACATTGGTCCGGTGTGGGATGGACTAGACTTTTTATTGGTAACTGGAGTCTGATACCCACAGCCCTTATAGCAGCTGGACTCGCTATTCTGGCCATTATGGTGCTCCCCTGCCTAAAGACTTGTGTGCAGTATTTAATTAATCGAACCCCTCATCAGAACACTATAACCCAAAGGATGTATGTTTCCCTAATTCTGTCTAATGATACTGAGACTGCAGTTCGTTTACTGACCAGCTGGGAAAAAGACCAAGTTTGCAAGTAATACATTTCAGTTGAGAATTCACGAAGTGTAGCTAAAAGAAAAGTGAGGATTGTGAGAGATGAGTAAAACTGATATAAATATATGAAGATGAGGAAACTAATATAGATATATGTGTAAATGAATAAAGCCAGTATGAACAGGATAAGAAATGGATATTAGAATGTAGGAAGCAGAGTTAGTCAGAATAAGATAAGAATCTTCTAGCCTTTAGACAGAATCAGCAAGTTCACCGAATGAATGAGATAAGGATAGACAATAGATAATAGAATGTAGGAAGCAGAGTTAGTCTGAATAAGATAAGGGTCTCCTAGCCCTAGATAGAATTAGCAGGTTTTGCATATGTAATTAGTAAGGCCTAGACAGTATTAGCAAGTTCTACATATGAAGAGGTTGTCGCTGAGAGTTGGGAAGGTGTAAATTAGAACAAAGACAGGTTTGTGAATAAGGGCAATGAGGATAATGACATGATGAGACACCAACAGGATACCCCCTGGTCCTTCAAGTTCACAGAAACAGAATGTAGGCAGGCAGGATTGCCTAATGCAAAACCTATCCAGGAGGCAGAAGAATGTAAGGGGGAGGGTATTCCTATACTGAAATCAACTGTATAAAAGTTGGGTGAGCCCCCGTGTGTGTGTATATTCCCAGGCTAAGGGGAAACACCCAACTTTGCACTGTTGTATAATAAATGTTCTTTGTTCTCAATTTTTGTCTCGAGCAATTTCTGTGAAGGTACTTCTGTTTCCAACACTTTGAATACAATGGTTATTTTGCATCAAGGCTAGGCCTCTGACAGCCTGTGACCAAAACAAGCAGGAAGATTAAATGTTCTTGGTACACAGATGTCCTTTTGTCAGATAACTGCATCTCTGGCCCCTCGGTGGAATTTAGCTTAAGTCTGCAGATTCTAAAAAACAAGCAGGTTCTCAGCCTTGCAGAAGCAAAGGTTGCAAAAGTAAAAAAAAACGGTTTTAATCTTCCATTACATTCCCCTCCCCATTCCCCTGCCCATTACCCTCCCCATTTCCTTCCCCTTTCACCTCCCAGTTCCCCTCCCCCTTCCCATTCCCCTACCCCACTCTAACCCCTAACAAACCCTAACCTTAACACTACCGATACCCCCATCACTGTTCCACGTCCCCTAACTCTACCCCTACCCCATCCCCTAACTCTATCTCTACCCCTACGCTGTCCCCTAACCCCAACCCTAATTCTACCCACCTTCCTCTAACCCAAACACTCACCCTACCTCTACCTCCTTCTCCTACCCCCTTCCCCTAAACCCATCACAAACCCACATCCCCAAACTCTAAACCTCACCCTAAACCTAGACCTAATCCTAGCCCATGTCTCCTAACCCTAACCATGATGTTACCTCTATCCCGGCCCTAACCCTTACTCTCACCCAACCCAACCCTAAACCCTACCCCTATACCCTACACCTATCCCTTCCCCAAACCATACCCCTTACCCCTATCCCATACCCACACCCCCAAGCCTACCCCTTACTCACCCCACTTCCATTACCCCCTTTCTCCTACCCCCTTCCCCTACCACTCCTTCCCCTAGGTTAGGGTAGTAAGGGGAAAAGGGGAGGGGGAAGGGGAGGTGAAGGGAGGAGGGCTGGGATTAGGGCATAGGTGTGAGGGAAGGGGAAGGTAAGCAGGAGGGTGTTGGGATGGAGGAAGGGTAGGGAAGAAAGGGGGCGTGGGTGAAGGGACATGGAAGATGCAGGGAATGGGGTTGGCAGGCCCAGAGGGAGAAGAAGGGGAGAGATTCAGGCCATCATGATGTTGTCCGACCTCTGTTCAGCTGGGATGCGAGGTTCTTCTGGACTCGTGTCTTGTCTCTGAGATCGCTCCTTCTCCTGGGAAGAGAAATACGAGTGATAGAGATGCTGTCTCCGAGGCCTGATCATAATGATTTTGGAGGGTCCCAACTCTTCCCCATCACCCCCCTCCCTACCCCTTCACACTAGGGCCTTTCCACTTCCTCTGCTTTACCTGAGGAAGTGTGTTTTAGAGAAAAGCACAATCTATCTGTGCAGAGCTCAGAGGACCGTGTCCCCATCAGGCAAAGCCCTGGTTCACCACTATATGGCAGGAAGATGCTGGACAAATCATGGATGGATCGGTCGAGTCCCTTCAGCTGACCCATCTGAACCTGCCCCACAACAATATTACCCTTCCCTCCCTCACACCAGTACCCTCTGTTTTTCTTTTATTCCTGTCCCCATATTAAAATCTTTTTTATGCCTTTTTTGGACCAGCCTCCTTTAAATCAAATATTATAACAATTAATATCAAATCACAATGTTACAGTGTTTACAAATATATGTTGATAACATATAAAAGAGAAAAGAAAGGAAAAGAAATTAAGATACTACTGTAGCGGCGGCTACTCTGTTACTGAATGACCTCACAACCAGATGGGTTGAGTTCAGTGAGCAAAAACTCCTTTATTCAGGTCTGCCTGGCTGGTCTTATGCTCCCAGCCCGGACCTGACTGAGAAGCACACCGGGGGACCGGACGTAGCTGGGGTGGTCACGTGGGCTGCAGGATGCGGGCTTCTGAGTCTGGTGCCGAGGTCAGGGAGAAACCCCCGACAGCGCCACTTTGGCTGGCTGCCCCGCCACGTGCGTGACATGAGGGGCTGGATTGCCTGCGTCATGGCTTGCCGCCACACAGACCCCCAGAACCGGCACCAATGGCCTTTTTTGCCGGGCAGCCTCACTTCTTGGGTTGAGCCGCGACCACTGGCTCGTTGGGGTCGAGGTATGCTGTCTTTAATCTGTCCACAGTAAACAGTTCCCTCTTACCACTGATGTCTGGTGTGAAGGTTGATCCCGAATGATGGATGACTCTGTACGGCTCTTCATATGGTCTTTGAAGGAGTGCTGTGGAAGGGCCTCACTGGGGATGTAAGAGGCCTGTGTGCCATGTCTGGGCGGTGGTGGGAGTGTGAATGAGTCAAACTGGGCCCGGAGTCGGAGAAATAAATCGTGCGGTGACTGTTGCAGGTTGTGAGGTGCATTGATAAAGTCACCAGGTAGGGCTAGTGGTTTACCGTAGACCAGATCAACAGATGACATCTGCAGGTCTTCTTTGGGTGTCTAACGGATTCCCAGGATTACCCAAGGCAGCCTATCCACTGAGTTGGGGCCGGTGACGCAGGCCACAAGTGCTGACTTAAGGTGGCGATGCAATCGTTCGACCAGTCCATTGGTATGTGGGTGATAGACCGTTGTGTGATGCAGCTCAATTCCCAGTCTGTTGATGAGCTGTGCCCAGAGTGCAGAGGTGAACTGCGTGCCACATTCGCTGGTGAGGTGGGCCAGGACGCCAAACCAGGTAACCTAACCGGTCAAAAGTGCTTGGGAGTATGAGTCCGTGGAGGCATCTGGCATCGGGATCACCTCAGGCCAACGAGTGGTGCAGTCTACCACTGTGAAAAGGTAACAGTTACTTCGGGAAACGGGTAAGGAGCTGGCAATGTCCACATGTATGTGGCTGAAACGTTCTCGGACGTGTTCAAAATCCTGCACGGGCATTCTGGTGTGCCTGTGTACCTTGGAAAGCTGGCAATGGGTGCAGGTTCTGGCCCAGTCCACAATCTGCTTTCGAAGCCTGTGCCAGACGAAGTGTTCTGCCACCATATGAACCTTGGACCTGATGGAAGGGTGGAAAAGCTCGTGGATATGGTAAAGACTTGCCTGCGCCACTGCTAGGGAACCATTGGTCGCAGGGTGCTCAACACTGAGAGGATTCAGGAGGATCTGGAACCGCAGGCCCATGATGGCAGTCCTGAAGGCCTGCATCTCCTCATCGGACTTCTGATCTGGGACAAGCTGGTCATAGTCTAGGCTGGGTATCAGCGAGCAAATGGCCGGTTGGGAGAGCGCTTCAGTCACCACATTGTCTTTCCCTGCCTTGTGCTGAATGTGGGTGGTGAACTCCGATACAAAGGACAGGTGAAGGTGTAAGTGGGCCGACCAGGGATCTCTAGCTATAGCGAGAGCTTGAGTGAGGGGTTTGTGGTCGGTATAAATTGTGAAAGGCCTCCCCTCCAAGAAATAGCGAAAATGAGGCACAGCAAGGTACATGCCCAGCAACTCACGGTTGAAAACACTATACTTGCGGTCTGGCGGATGAAGAAGTTGGCTAAAGAATTCCAGTGGTTTCCACTGTCCATTAACCTGCATCAATGGCAGAGGCAGAGGCATCGATGGAGAGCACCATAGGAAGGTCGGTGCGTGGGTGGAGGAGCAGGGTAGCCTTCATGAAGGCAACTTTCGTGGCTTTGAATGCCCTGTTGGCCTCTGGAGTCCAGGCGAGTATCTTGTCCTTGGCGAAGAGTGGCTGCATGATGTGTGCAGCTCCTGGAATGAATCGGTTATAGAAGGTGACCATACCTGCAAACTCTTGTAGCCCCTTGTGGTTGTCCGGGCATGGAAAATCTCTGATTGCAGTGACCTTCATAGCAGCTGGTGTAGCTCCTTCGGCCATGATGATGTGGGCCAGAAACTGCATGGACTCTTTCCGGAACTGGCATTTGGCCAGGTTGATTGTTAGGCCAGATTCGGCCAGTAGGGAGAAGAGGGTGTGCAGGTGAGACTTGATTTGTGCCCAGTCTCTGCTGGCGACAAGAATGTCATCCAGATAAATGAACATGAAATTCAAATCCCTGCGCCACGTATTTATGAGGTGCTGGAATGTCTGGGTGATGATTTTGAGCTCCAAAGGCATGCGTAGAAATTTGAACAAGCCGAAGGGGGTGATGATGGCTGTTTTGGGGATGTCCTCAGGCGACAATGGGATTGATGACACACGCGCACCAGATCGACCTTGGAGAATAACCTCGCGCCATGCAGATTGGCCGTAAAATCCTGAATGAGAGGGATGGGGTAACGGTCAGATACTGTCATGTCATTAAGCCATCGATAATCTCTGCAGGGGCGCCAGCCACCAGAGGCTCTGGACCAGGTGGAGCGGCGAGGCCCCAGTTGCTGCAGATGCTCCACTATCTGGAGCTTATCCGGCAGGTTTAACAGTAATGTACAATAAACTGTGTCAGATACTGTGACATGAGGTTCACAATGGGGAGAATATTTAACAGTGATATACAGTAGAGTTTGGCAGATACTGTGACATCAATTTCACAGTAGTGAGAAGGTTTAACAGTAATGCATGATAAGGTGTGGTAGATACCGTGATACCAGGTACACAGTTGGAACAATGTTTTATGGTGATGTAATATTAACTGTGGCAGATAAAGTGACACCAAGTTCACATTGGGGAGAAGTTTATGGTGATGTACGGAAGACTGACGCAGATACGATGACACTGCATTCACAATGAGGAGAAGGTATATCAGTGATGTACAATAAACTGTGGAATATACTGTGACTCCAAGTTTACAGTGGGGAGAAGGTTGAACTCTGATGTACGATAAATGGTGGGAAAAACAGTGAAAAATGGGTCAACATGGGGTGAATGTGATGTACAGTCGACTTTGGCAGACACTGTGACACCGTGTTCACAGTATTGAGAGGGGTTAACAGAGATGTGCGGTAGAATAAGGCAGATTATATGACTCCTGGATTACAGTAGTGAGAAGGTTTTAAAATGATGTACAATAAACTGTGGCAGATACTGTGAAATCTGGTGCACAATGGGGAGGAGGTTAATGGTGATGTACGGGAGACTACGTAGATACGTTGATACTGGGCTCAGAGTAGGAAAAAAAAGCTTTATTGGTGATGTATGGGAAACTGAGGCAGTTACTGTGACACTGGGTTCATAGTGGGGAAAATGTTTTACAGAGCTGTACAATAACCTTTCGTGAACACAGTGACACCAGGTTCACATGGTGGAGAATGTTTAACGGTGATGTACAATAAATTGTGGCAGATACAATAACACCAGGCTCACATTTGGGAGAAGGTTTACTGATGATGTAAGGTAGACTTTGGCAGACTCTGTAACACCAAGTTCACAGTAGTGAGAAGGTATAACAGTGATTTACAATAAACTATGGCAGATACAGTAAAAACGGTCTCACACTGGGAAGAAGGTTTAATGGTGATGTGTGGTAAACTTAGGCTGATACTTTAACACCAAGTTAACAGGGGGAGAATATTTAATGTTGATTAAAGGTAGACTGAGGCAGAAACAGAGGAATGAGAAGGTTTAACAGTGATTTACTATAAACTATGTCAGATACTGTGACAAGATGGCGCAGAGGGTAGACATGTGGTTCCAACCTTCCCCAGTTAGACTATTAAATGCTCAATTTTAAAAGTTGTAAAAGTGATTAAAAATACTGTTTATAGACTTGGGAATAGTGGAGGATCGAAATAGCTGCAAATGTGAAAAAAAGTGAAAACACAGTTACAGAAGAAATTACCTTACAAAATTGTTGAAGAATCGAGGCCTAGTTCAAGTTGAAGCAACGGAGTTGTTCACTGGAGTCCCCAAGCCTCAGAAGACTCCTGCCCGACTTAGTAATACACCGGCGCCTTCTTGTGGAATCGCAAGATGGTGCAGGCTCAGCGATGAGTTCGGCCGGTTTCAACTCATACGCTCGTTAACTCGGGCGTGAGGGCGGGCCAGCTGAGTGAGGACAGGCCTGCGTGCTTGCAGCATTGCCTGGTGATCCGGGGGTGCACAGTATAGCGTCGGAAGATGCACCTGCACGGTGGGTGGCCCTACCAGGCATGCTCCATGCGTCGAGTGTCCACGAAACTTTGGAGAAGGTGTGGGCTATGGGGGAGCCCGAGTGATGCCAGCTGATGAGGTAGGCATGCTGTTGTCGGGTGTCCAGACCTGCAGCTGCACTGGAAGAGGACCTACTGCTTTGGAGGAAGAAGACTGCTCAACTTCATTTGAGTTTGAAGAACTGGGGACTAAGGCAAAAGATGTTCGGCCTCAAAGGGAGGTGATGGATCCTGGACTGGATTCTGTGTTTCCAATTCTAGAAGGGATTGATCAGCTCATGGAAGATATGGCAAATATATCAATGCAGATGACTCATCAGATGAGTTAAGGATTTTAAGAAATGAAAACTAAAATGAACACTGTGTTTGAAAAGATAACTTTTATGAAGCAAGATATTAATGTAGTTAAGAGTGATGTTACGAGATGGACACGATCAGTGGATACTGTGCAAGATCATGTTAAAAAGATTGAGGAGGCTTTCTTGAATGCAAGTGTCAAGTGGAGCGTAATAGAGAAAAAATGGAAATAGTGGAAGATCCTTTTGTAGATTAGGGGATTCAGAAGAAGGAATTATTGAAGAAGTTTGACTTATTAGCAATCCAAAGTCGTAGAAATAATGTTAAGATAGTGGGTCTTCTGGAAGATATGGAAGGTTCGGATCCGATAAAAGTTTTGAAGAAATGGATCCCAGAAGTGTAGGGCAGGTAATTCGTTCCAGATGGACTGGAATTAGATCGAGCAAACAGAGCGTTAAGGAAGAAACTGTTTCCAGGCCAATTACCACGAGCAGTTTTGATTCGCTGTTTTAAATATCAAGACAGAGAGATGATCCTCCGATTGGTGGTGCAGAAAACACGGCAAGATCAAGCTCCACTGATGGTTCAAAATAATAGGGTTTTTTTTAATGCAGATCTGAGTCAAGAAATTATCAGAAGAGACCGAGAATTTAATTCAGCCTAAGAAGTATTGTGGTGAAAGGGATATAAATTTGCTTTTCGTTATGCGGCAGTATTGAAAGATTTTTATGGGAATTTTCAATCTCAGTTTTTTGAAAATGACCATGATGCTTTAATATTTGCTAATTCATTGCCAGAAGTACGAGGAAATGGGCGATCGTCACCATTGTCATCGAAGGGAAGGGTCAATGGGAATGGAAATGGGAAGAATGGAAAATATGGAAAGAATGGGAAAAAAAGTTGAATTGACGCAAAGTCTTCTCGATATTGAAGATCCGGAAAAATCATTGGGACTGGAATCACTGGGTTGAATGTTTTTGTTTCAGGACTTTGTGAAAGTCTGACTGGGGGTGGGTGACACTGAGTCCTTTAGTCACCTCCCACTTATGGACTTTACCACACCCAGATTTTTAGGGGGCTACTACTTTTGATTAGTTTGTTTTGGGATTGATTTTTCTCTTTTTTTGGAATTTTTAAAATAGGTGGGGATTCGAATACAGCGAGACTTAGAACGGGAGTATTATTTTATAGTAGGATTCACATTTGTGAGAAGGTTTAACAGTGATATACTATGAACTGTGGCAGATACTGTGAAAGCAGGTTTACTACGGGAATAAGGTTTAACGGTGATAAAAAAAAAATAAACTGTGGCAGATAAAGTGACGAAAGTTTCACAGTAAGAAAAAGGTTTAACGGTGATGTAAAATAAAATGTGGCAGATAAAGTGACACCAGGTTCACATTGGGGAGAGGTTTAATGGTGATGTACGGAAAACTGAGGCAGATACTGTGACACCGAATTCACAATTGGGAGAAAGTTTATCAGTGATGTGCACTAAACTGTAAAAGATACTGTAACCCCAGGTTCACAGTGGGGAGCAGGTTTAGCGGTGATGTACGATAAATTGTGGAATATACTGTGACCCCAGGTTCACAGGGTTAATAAGGTTTATCAGTGTTGCACGATAAACTCTGTTAGATACTGTAACCCCAGGTTCAGAGTGGGAAGAATGTTGAATGGTTAACTTAGGCTTAGACAGATAATGCTGACACCAGATTCACTGGAGTGAGAAGGTTTAACAGTGATGTACAATAAATTCTGGCATATACTTTGACATTGTGATGGTACAGATCTATCACCAATATACATAATGTATATAGTTACAGTATCTAGACTGCACTTACAGCGATTGGCTGAGAGCTTAGCCACGCCTACTCTCTGGGCCTTAAAGGGTTGTGTCCCTAGCCAGGTCAGATCATTCCGGACTGGTCGGCCACCTGTGAAGAGCTCCTGTCTTTTGCTAATAAAAGCCTTGGTTTGGATCAACAAGTCTTTGATTCTTTCAATAAGCTCTACAGTCATCAAGTTCATATTGGGGAGAAGGTTTAATGGTGATGTATGGTAGTGAGGCAGATGCTGTGACATCAGGCTCATTGTATTGTTCATTTATCTTAATTACAACATCTAATTTATATGCTCCATTTTTTTGTGGCAACTTCTAAACATTCCATAAACTTCTATTCTAATCAGATTTTGTTCATTTAAATAGGTCACCACTAAAAGCCCAAATTGTTTGGTCTCTTAAGTACACTGCACAAAATTAAATTCTTTACCTGGGTTTGGTTCAACGTCACTTCAGTCTGCTTCATTATTTTTTCAGTCCTTTGTTTTGTGCTTTCTGCTTTGCCCAGCAGATTCGCCTAATGGGCATCCAACTCTGTCTTCTCAGCTTGACCCAACGTCTCCTCTGTAAACTTAATCAAACCAAGGAGACCAAAGTTAACATTTTCACATCTGCATTTTCAAAAACAAAAATCACGCTGTGACTTGCAGTTTCACATCATAATCCCACTTGCTAAACTTGCAAGCAACTGCACCGCATCCTACAGCTGGAAAATTGCAAGAAAACTGCTTGGTTAAAGCAAAGATTCCACCCTGTCACCACATTAAAGGCCTCCAAGTTAACAACAGAGAGCAACCTGAAAGTTAAATACAAAGATTTGCATCAGGAAGATTAATGGGCTTTTTTTAAAAAAAATAATTTCCACTATTGAAAGAAAACTCCTCAGGGAACACCAGCCTCTTGTTGAACAATTCCTGTTGTATTCCTCAAAATGGTTTGAATCTTGATTTCAAGCAGTGTCATTTGGTGAGATTGTTGGTCCAGAACAAACCCTGCCCACACACTCCCTTAAATACCTGCAAAGTCCTGGATCAGCTCTGCTCCATGCTAAAGCTATGAGAGCTTTTCTGATGATATAACGGTTTTCAGATGCTGATTCGTTGAGCACAAATAAACACTAATGCTTCCCTGAACAACGCACCTCTCTCTGAAAACCAACAAGAACCTTCCCGAGTGGTAATCATTCACCTTTTGAGCACCAAAGTCTGGTGAACTTTTGATATGTACAATTCTGTGCACAGTATAAGAATGGCCTGCATACAGTGGACTTGGAGGAATGAGAAGTGAGATTGGACTGTGAATCAAGGAACTTTTCTGAACTTACACACACATTACACACACGTGCACTTAGAATTAGAAGGGGGGTAAGTTAGGTAAAGTAAGTTAGTAAAATGGTGATAAGTTAAAGAGTAATTCTGTTTTCATGTTTAAAGATAATTAAAATCAACTTTTATTTAAGCAACCATTTGTCTTGGTGAATATCTATTGCTGCTGTGTTTTGGGATCCTCTGGTCTCGTAACTCAGCAACAAGCTTCCGGTTATGATAATAGTCCAAAAAAGAGACCCGGCATCTTTTGCAAATTATTAATTGACTTTTCAATAATTATTGTAAATATCAACAAGACATAATATCATGTAACTGTTGTGTCTGTGTTGTTGGAGAATTCCCTTTCCATTCAATTTGAGAAAAGATGTGCTGGTGTTGGAGAAGGTCAGAGATGATTTACTGGAATGATATCAGGAATGAAAGGGTTAGTGTATGAGGAACAATTGTCGACTCTTTGACTGTACTAGTTGGAGTACAGAAGGATACGGGGGACCTCAGAAGGATTTCAAATGCTGGATGCCCTAGGCAGAGTACATATGGCAATGATGTTTCCCATGGTAGGGGATTCTAGGACAGGAGAGCATAATTTCAGGATAAAAGGGTGTCAATTTAAAACAAATGTGGAACAAATTATTTTGTCAGTGGATCGTGAATCTGTGGAATTGAGGTCATTGGGCGTATTTCAGGCAGAGATTGAAGGTATTTGATTAGTCAAGGAATCAAGGGTAATGGGGAGAGAGCTGGGCAGTGGGGCTGAGTGCAAGAATAGTGGAATAGACTCAAAGGGCATACTTCTACTCCTTTATCTTGTGATCTATATCCTGCTGGAGACCTAGACAACCTTCCTCTTGTTTTCCATTCTTAGAAAACAGTCTGCATCATGAGTTTATGTCATGTGAACACATTTCCGATTGAATCGCATGCTACAAGTGACCCACACTCCTCCAGGATATTTGCTCTCATGTTATGCCATTTTAGCCAATTCAATAAGATAGCTAAAGACAGCTGCGTTTCTCTCAATGCAAATTCTACATTGACAGGACTACAGCTTCCTCATTTTGAAAATTAGTATTGAGCAGCTCAAATGAGATTTCTTGCTTCTATTTTTGAAAGGGAAAAAATTGCCATGGGTTAAATTTGAATCAAATAAAATAGGAGAGAGGAAAAGCAGAAGAATTTATATCCAAGTGGGAATTGAAATTAATGGTTGGTGATAAAGATAAACCACTGTTGAAACATTTAATTAATATATGGAATAAAATAAATTATGAAATTGGTGTAAGTGGATATACAAATCCTCGTCTCTTTTTCGAAGGATCATCAATTTCTGAATAGCTGGTTTCGTAAGGGGATTATAAATTTTGAAGATTGTGATGAAAGGGGTAAAATAATGTCATTTGAGCAACTGAGAAATAAATATTGTATAACTCATCGCAATCTTTTTTGCTCTTTCCAACTAAGGACATATTTGAAGGATATGTTAGGACCAACCATGTTGTACTGAAATAGAAATTCCTTATAAAGAGGTATTGTTAAAATGTTTACTTCGATAATGTATTCTTTATTACTAGTAGGAATTTTTAAATGAGGAGTTCATAAGTCTAGACAAATGTGGGAAATGGATTTGAATGTTGTAGTAATGTATGATATAAATTAGTTCAGTATAATTGTTTTTACATTAGTCATGTACCAGATGTCAGCAAGGATTTTATCTGAAAGCTACACCAAGAATCAGGTGAGTCACGCAGTTGGATATGAAAAGCACTGCAGGAAGCTGATTTGGCAATAGGGATCACGTGATCCAGGGGAGATGTATTAATTCACTTCAACTCAGCAGTCTGGAACTATTGACCAGAGTTCCACACTACAGCAGTGAGGAAGGAATTCACAACTAGTTTTTCTTCTACAGTTACTTCTTACACTAGAGAAATTGATTAGAATAAAATCAGAATTATCAGATCAATGTTTTAAGTGTGGTGAAGATGTAGCAACTTTCTTGCATTCAACTTATCTTTGTCCTAAAGTAAGAACTTTTTAGGGAGAATTATAAATTTTTTGGAACAAGCTACAGGAGATGTTTTTCCGCAAAATCAAACTTTATTTTTATTAGGAAATATTGAATGAACAAGGCCCAAATTAAAACTATTAATATATCAATTGAAATTTGTTAAATTAGCCGTAGTGGTGATGAGGAAATGTATTTCATTAGTTGGAAATCAGATATATTTTTAGGGATGCCAAGATGACATGCAAACATTCAAAGTTGTATTCTTTTGGAAAAAATTACATATAGCTTGAGAAATATATACTCTATGCTTTTCCAAATTTGGCACATGAAAATTCCAATATTAGGCTTCAATTTGTAATAATGCCCTTTCCATCCCTCTAGACATGGGAGATTCTCCTCTAAGTTGTAAAATTTTAATTTAGATGTGTTAAATTTCCTCGGCACCGCGAACTCTAGGGAAGCGCAGGACTAGCGCAGGGCACCAGAAAACAAGAAGACCAAACCCCATCAACATCTAGAAGCAGAGGATTCAATCCACAGGTCAGTGACAATGGAAGCAGACCAGTGAGGGGTTCTGCAGCTGAAGGACCCACACAGGTGACAGGCTGTTGGTGACTTGAGGAGAGGAACCCACGCAGGCTGTGTAAAGAAGCAGTCAAGGAACTCACACCAGGTCATGGATTCCTAGAGACTGGTTGAAGACTGGCTAAAAGGGTGTCAGACCTGGGATATGAGTGGGTGCTGAAGGATTCCTAATCGTGTCAGAGGTTCAAAACTGCCGCTCGCATTACCAATGGCTTGGATTGATCTGTGAGCACTGAAAGAGAATCCACAGACCCTCAGTGACTTGGCCCAGGATTCGGGATGGTGGGGGTGGGGGAGAGTGACTCTCATTTCCTTCCTTCTCTGGCTGCAAGAGGCATTTCAGGCAATTTCTGCCAATGGCGAATCTGTCTGTCTTTCAGCAAGAAAAAAACAATTTTGTGTGTTATGACACATTTTAAATACATGAGAGTAAATTGTCTCCTGAAATAGAGAGAGAGGTTCAAGTTTCAAACTATTATAAACTCCACTCACCAGAGCTACCTGGATTATACCTCTTCCCACTTATTTTTTTGCAAGGACACCATTGATTTTATCACAACTCCTCTGCTGCATCTGTCCTGTGACAGATTATCTATATTTTATATTGTATGTAGATATGTTTTTGAAGGATAGATTGTAGGAGTCGTGTAGGTCACAAACAAATACAAACACTTTGCAAAACAGCTCTTACGTAAAATGCAAGAGCTTTGCCGAGAGAGAGTCATGCAGGCGCTGAGAGCCGCCGAGAGCCTTTGCAAAGACTGTTTAGCTAAATAATTTCAAAAGCAGGTGCAAAATGGAATATTGTTTTTAAAACAACATATTATTGGACTCAGAAGTTAACTGTTCTAAGAAGGTCATGTGCTTTTGCAAGCAGAGAGGAGACACCAAATAGGCTTTTTGCTAAAAGAGAGAGAGATGGCAAGCTGGCATCTTGTTGAAACCCCATTTTGAAGACGGGTTGTGAGTTCTCAGTTCAGCCTGTTGAAAAACCTTGTTCTACATACAAGAGGAAATGGCTGGCTAGAAATGGTGTTTCACCTGAAATAAGGGAAACAAAAGGAACTCAATGGTGACCTGCAGAAGAGGTTATCATTTGGAAAACTCTGATGGTGAAAGTTTCTTTGGCAAGACACCAAAGTGGCTGATCAGAGGGAATCAGTTTTTGTGTGTCCAATGAGCAAGAAATCCCTCTCTGAAACCAACAAGAGCCTTCCTGGAGGGTAAACATTTACTTTTAAGCACCAGAGCTTGGTGAAAAGTCATAAATGTTGAATGCTGTGCACAGTATAAGAATTGATAGATACCGGTGAACTTGTAGGAGTGTCAAAGAACTTTATACACATTAAATACACCTGTGCTTAGAATTAGAAAGGGTTAATGTTAGGCAGTTACATTAATAGTGATAGTTTAAAGTTTCATCCTGTTTTTTTGTTTCAAGGAAATTAAAAAGACATTTGTTGAAGTATCTGTTTGTCTTGGTGATTTTCTATTGCTGCTAGGTTTTGGGGTCCTCTGGACCTGTAACAATCCCAAGTTTAGGTCCTCATACCAGGGTACCCAAAATGTCTTATTTCTTCAATAATTGCCGACCCCCATTGATAAACCCTGCACCCATATCTCCAATTATCTTTTTGCCTTTACCCCACCTCCTTTCCGGCAGAACACGAACAGAATCCCGCAGATTTCTCACTTACCACCCATCAGCTGCCACATCTGACACGTTATCCTTGGACACTTCCAAATTCAGCACCATCCTCTAACCTGCTACATCTAAACCGCTCCACTCATATCCTTTTTTCATAGGTGCACGTCTTTCTGTGACTCCCTCGACGGCACTTCCCTCTCCACCCACCTCCACCTGACGCACTCCCCATTGGAACTGCAGAAATTGCCAAACTTGTCCCTACATCTCCTCTCACCTCCATCCAAGGCCACAATCAGGCCTTCCAGGTGAGGCAGAGTTTCACATGCACCCCATCCAACCTAATCTAATACATTTGGTCGACTCAGTTGACCTCAATATCAGCAAGACCAAATACAGACTGGGTGGCCATTTTGCTAAACACCTGTGCTCTGTGGATCTAAACTTGAGCTTCCTGTGACCTACCATATCAATTCTCGAACCCTTCCAGCAACATGTCTGTTGGCCCCATCCTTCGCCAAGGTGAGGGCAAACAATCTTAAAGAAAACACATTATATTCCTCCTGGGCAGCCTTAAACTCTATAGCATGAACACGAATGTTTCTAATTTAAGCAGCCACTCACCTCTGTCTGATTTCACTGTTTCCATCTCTTGATCTACTGCCCATTTGAATATAATTACTCCTTTAAGGCAGAAGACTTGACAGTGGTGTTTTCCCCATATAGCTTACATAGATACATAGAAGATAGGAGAAGGAGGAGGTCATTTGGCCCTTCGAGCATGCTCCGCCATTCAATGAGATCATGGCTGATCTTAAAGTGCAGTACCCCGTCCCCGCCTTCTCTCCGTAACCCCTAATTCCCTTATACTGAAGAAATATATCTAAATCCCTCTTAAATATATTCAATGAACCTGCCTCTACTGCCCTCTGTGGCAATGAATTCCACAGATTCACCACCCTCTTGGTAAATAAATTCCTCCTCATCTCAGTCATAAATGGTTTGCCTATTATCCTCGAACCATGGCCCTGGGTTCTGGACTCCCCCACCATTTGAAACATCCCTTCCGCATCCATTCTGTCCAGTCCTGCCAGAATTTTATATGTCTCTATGAGATCCCCTCTCAATCTTCTAAACTCCAGCGAGTACAATCCCAAATTGCGCAATCTTTCCTCATAAGTCATTCCTGCCATTCCAGGTATCAGCCTGGTGAATCGCCTCTGCACTCCCTCCATTGCAAGAAAATCCTTCCTTAGATAAGGTGACCAAAACTGCACACAATACTCCAGGTGGGGTCTCACCAAGGCTCTGTACAGCTGCAGTAAGGTTTCCTTATTCCTATACTCAAACCCTCTTGATATGAAGGCCAACATACCATTTGCCTTTTTAACCGCCTGCTGTACCTGCATGCTCACCTTCAGTGACTGGTGCTCAAGAACCCCCTAGGTCTCTCTGCACTTCCCCATCTCCCAATCTATTGCCATTCAAATAGTAATCTGCCCTCCGGTTTGTATTACCAAAGTGGATAACCTGACATTTATCCACATTGTAGTGCATTTGCCATGTATCTGCCCAGTCCCCCAATTTATCCAAATCACACTGGAGCTTCCTGACCCGATCTTCAGTGCACACTAGCTTAGAGTCGTCTGCAAATTTGGAGATATTACATCCAATCCCCTCATCTAGATCATTAAAGTAAATTGTGAACAGTTGGGGTCCCAATACAGATCCCTGTGGCACCCCACTGGTCACCACCTGCCACTCAGAAAATGAGCCATTTATCCCAACTCTCTGTCTTCTATCTGCCAGCCAGTTCTCAATCCACATCAATACCTTGCCCCTAATCCCATGAGCCTTGATTTTGCATGCCAGACATTTATGTGGGACCTTATCGAAGGCCTTTTGGAAGTCCAGGTACACCACATCCACTGGCTCTCCCCCATCTATATTACCTGTCACCATCTCAAAGAATTCCAATAGATTTGTCAAGCACGATTTTCCTTTTGTAAATCCATGTTGACTCTGTCCGATCCCTTCTCTGCTAGTCATAGGCTCCGCTATTACATCCTTAATAATGGATTCCATCATTTTGCCCACTACTGATGTAAGCCTCACCGGCCTATAATTCCCTGCTTTTTCTCTACCCCCCTTTTTAAATAGTGGGGTAACATTAGCTACCCTCCAATCCATGGGCACTGATCCTGAGTCTATTGAGTTCTGGAAAATAATTCAGAATGTCCACTTCCTTAAGTACACTAGGATGTAGATTATCAGGCCCTTGGGATTTATCGGCCTTCAATCCCTTCAATTTCCCCAAGACCATGTCCTTAGAGATACTGATTTCTTTCACCTCCTCCCTTACATTAGTCTCTATGTTTCCCAACATCCTTGGGAGGTTATTTGTATCCTCTCTTGTGAAAACAGAACTAAAGTAAGAATTTAATTGGTCTGCCATTTCCTTATTCCCCATTATATATTCCCCTGATTCCGACTGCAAGGGACTGTGAGAGATGAGAAAAACTGACATTGCAATATGAACATGAAGAAATGAAGAAAATAAAATTGATACCTAAGTAAATGAATGAAGCCAGTGCAAACAACATGAGACATGGATATTAGAAGGCAGGAAGCTGACACTGTCTGAGTAAGATAAGAATCTCCTCCACCAGCAAGTTCACTGAATGAAGGAGAGAAGGACAGACAATTGAGAATAGAAGTAGAGTTAGTCTGAACGAGTTAAGGGTCGCCAAGCCCCAGATAGAATTAGCAAGGCTTGCATAAATAATTAGAAGACCTTAGACAGTATTAGCAAGTTATACATATATAATTAGTAAGCCATACAACAGATTTTTCAAGTATGCATATTTAACTAGTAAACCCTAGACAAGATTAACGAACCCTCCATATGAAGGGACTGTAGCCCTGAGAGTCGGGAAGGTGTGAATGGGGACAAGGGCTAGGATGTGAATAAGGACAATGGGAATAATGGCATAAGAAGACACCGACAGGATACCCCCTGGTCCTCCAAGTATACTGAAACTGCACGTAGGCAGGAAGGATTGCCTCTGCCAAACCCATCCAGGGGGCAGAAGAATGTAAGGGGGAGGGTATTCTGATACTGAAATTTACTGTATAAAAGTTGGGTGAGCCCAGTGTATGTGTGTATTCCCAGGGTAAGGGGAAGCACCCAACTTTGCATTGTTGTTGTAATAAATGTTCTTTGTTCTCAATATTTGTCTCGAGCAATTTCTTTAAAGGTACTTCTATTTCTAACAAATGGGGGCTCATCCGGGATCACACTCCCTCCACTGACAGAGTGCCCGACGAGAGTAGGTGCATCCCAGCTGATTCAGCTGGACTCACGGACGACGGGTGGCTGGTCAGTGGAAGAAGCGAGTGATATCCGAGAAGAAGCATTGAGAACAAACAACGGAAGAACGTTAAGGAAGCGCGCTAGAGCCTTGCTACTGGAACCCGGTAAGAGGAATTTTACTTGCCTATCAGTATGGGAAATATGGGTAGCAAGGAAGAGAGTCCTGGTAAAGGATGTGAGGATCAGATAACTACACACAGCCCGCTTGGGTTGATGTTATCTGACTGGGGCACGGGAAGGACCCGTGGAAAGGACAAACTGACCATGGTCAGGTATTGTTGTAGGGACTGGGTTAAATACCCGATAAAAGGGAGCTCCGTGTACTGGCCAAAACTCGGATCCGAGGATGACAGGATGTGTCAAGCTTTGAACATCTGGCTCTATCAAAACCAGAGAGAGAACCTAGAGAGCAAGGAATATGCAGCCTGCTGGCTTAGGGGATCGTGTGATCAATTGGTTTTGAAAGAAAAAGAGAACAGGGACAAGAGAGATGAGGAACCTTTTGTCCCTGAACCACAAGGGTGGGATGTGCTACATTCCCTCTCTCCACCTTATGTTCCTCCTATGCCAGCTCCTATCTTTCCTCCCCCTCCTATAACCTACCCTTCTGCACCTTCCCCACCTCCCCCACCACTAGAGAAGAGAGAAGAGAGCAGGAGTGGTATGATGACTCGCTCACAAAGCACTCGATTACCACCCCTGTTGACAGGAGAGAGAGGAAACTTTAATTCAGAACAGTGTGAGACTCTTCAGGAAGAAAGGGCAGAGCCCCCCAATCCATCTCCCAGGGGGCAGGAACCCAGACTTAATAAGCCAGAAACCAACTGGATGCGACCTCTGCGGGAAGTTCCCGTAGGAGAGGGTCTCGGTTTCATAAATGTGCCCCTGACCAGTACTGAAGTGTGTAACTTTAAGAAAGAACTCACCTCCCTGATAGAAGATCCCCAGGGATGTGCCGAACAGTTAGACCAATTTTTGGGACCAAATCTATATACTTGGGAGGAGTTAACATCTATCTTTAGGACCCTGTTTACTTTGGATGAGCGTGGAATGATCCGCCAGGCAGGGATTAAAGTCTGGGATAGGGATCACCAAGGGGGACTAGATGCGGTACCCGGAGAAACTAAATTTCCCTTGGCAAGACCTAATTGGGATAAAAATACCAATGACGGTCGGGTATTGATGGAAGAGTACAGGGTTAATTTGATAAGAGGAATCAAGGTATCTGTCCCAAAGGGACAGAATTTCAAGAAAGCCTTTGAGGTTCCCCAAGGTCCCGACGAGACCCCCTCCGCATTTCTGAATAGATTGCGCACGGCAATACAGCAATATGGGGGTCTCGACATAGAATCCCCAGCAGGGCAACAATTGGTACAAACTGGTTTTGTTACCAACTCAGCCCCAGACATTAGAAGAAAATTACAAAAAACAGAAAATTGGCATGAGCAAGGAATTACCCAGCTACTACAGATTGCACAGAAAGCATTTGTCCAGAGGTCTGAAGATAAGCAAATAGGGAAGGCAAAAACATTAATCCAAGCAGTCAGAGAGGTAGTAGATGAGCGACATAAAAAGGATAGGGACTGTGTGCCAGCTCCTGTATGCGGTGAGGGAAGCCACGGGTGGGGAAGTGCGGACCCCAGTGGATGGAGGAGTAGAGGAGGATTCCGGGGACCTTAGAAACCTAGGTAGAGATTGGGAAACGGGAACATTTGTCTGTTTCCATTGTAAAAAGGAAGGACACTTTAAAAAGGATTGCCCACTGCGAGCCAGGGACACACGATCCTATGCCCTGATGGAAGCAGATTATGAATAGGGGGGTCACGGTTCTCAGTCAATACACACTGTGGGGCTGCACGGAGAACCATTAGTTAATTTATGCATAGGACCCCACAGTGACAACATGATATTTTTAGTTGATTCTGGAGAAGCCCGATCTAGTATTTTACACCAACCAAAGGGGGTTAAAATAGAAGGGACAATGATAATTTCGGGGGTGGGAGGAAGAGACTTCACAGTCCCTGTATTAAGAGAGGTCAGAATCCAAATGGGAAATAAGGTAATAGTAGAGGATCTTCTACTACTTCCCCAGGCTGGAGTATGCTTATTAGGATGAGACTTACAGGACCAATTGGCTATCGGTACCAGACCACTAGAATCAGGCATCGGGGTTCAATTTTATATTTTAAGCGAGGAAGATCGAGAACTTATCAATCCAAGAGTATGGGCAGAAAAAGGCAATAGAGGGGTTTTAGACATTCCTCCCCTCCAAGTTACTTTAAAAGACTCGCAACAAACAATTAGAAGAAAACAGTACCCAATTCCTATGGCTGGCCGCAAAGGTCTGCAGCCCGTAATTGACCAGCTGCTTAAGGATGGTATACTCGATCCTTGTATGTCACCCTTTAATACCCCGATTTTACCTGTCCAGAAACCAGACGGTACCTATCGATTAGTACAGGACTTAAGGGAGTTGAACAAAATCATTCTTACCCGTCACCCTGTTGTACCTAATCCCTATACGAACATGAGTAAAATCGATCCCCATAGTAAATGGTTTAGTGTGATTGACCTCAAAGTTGCTTTCTGGACCTGCCCGTTAGCAACAGAAAGCAGAGACATGTTTGCCTTTGAATGGGAAAACCCTTTTACTGGACGTAAAAATCAATACCAGTGGACTGTCCTTCCTCAGGGCTTTACAGAATCTCCAAATTTATTCGGTCAGGTCCTGGAACAGATACTAGATGAGTCTCCTCGGAGAGACAATTGTCAGCTAATACAATACGTAGACGACTTGTTAATTATTGGAAGAACATACGAATTGGCTAAAGAATTTACTGTTGCACTTTTAAATTTTTTAGAAAAAAAAGGTCTTAGAGTGAGCGAATCCAAATTACAATTTGTTCAATCAGAAGTTAAATACTTAGGTCATCTGGTAAGTCAGGGAACTAGGAAAATAAGTCCAGAGAGGATACGTGGTATTCTGCAGATTCCCCATCCCAAAAATGCCAAGGAACTTAGGAAATTCCTTGGCTTAGTGGGATTCTGTAGAATCTGGATGGAAAATTATTCTAGCCTTGTCAAATTTCTTTACGATAAACTCACGATTATAGAAACCGAAGCTCTAGTCTGGACAGACGATGAGATTAAAGATTTTGACTTAGTTAAACATAGCCTTACGCGTGCCCCAGTCTTGGCACTACCCGACTTAAATAAGCCTTTTGATTTATATACTAATGCCAAAGGAGGTGTAGCCACCGGAGTACTAACCCAAGACAGGGCAGGCTATAGACAACCAGTGGCTTTTCTATCAAAGATTTTAGACCCCGTTTGTCGTGGCTGTCCAGAATGTGTACAAGCCATAGCAGCCACTGCTGTTTTAGTTGAGGAAGGACGGAAAATTACTTTCGGCGCCCCTATGATAGTTCACACCCCTCACACAGTCCGCAATATTCTCTTACAACGTGCTGGGAGATGGCTCACGGACCCTAGAATTTTAAAATATGAAACGATCCTAATGGATAGGGATGATTTGACCTTGCTCACGACTAAAACCCTTAACCCAGCAGCCTTCCTTGTTGCTCCAAATTTGGACAATTCCACAAATGAATTAGAACATGAGTGCTTAGAAGTCATAGATCTACAAACCAAAATTAGGGAAGATCTTACTGATGTCCCTTTAAAAGAAGGTGAAAGATGGTTTATTGACGGCTCTTCACGATGCATTGCAGGAACTCGCTATAGTGGGTACAGTGTAGTGGATGGGAAGCAAGGACTAGTGATTGAAGCCGGTCGCCTCCCTGGTCATTGGTCAGCGCAATACTGTGAATTATACACCCTATGTAGAGCACTCCACGGCTTAGAGAACAAAATAGAGACTATCTACACTGACTCTAAGTACGCTTTTGGTGTAGTCCACACCTTTGGGAAGATCTGGAAAGAACGAGGAATGATAACTGGTAAAGGACAGAAGTTAGCCCATGAACACTTAATTGTCCAATCCCTAGATGCTCTGACGCTCCCGACTGAAATAGCCGTAGTACATGTCCAAGGATATCAAAGTGGTGACAGTCCTGAAGCGAACGGCAACAGACAGGCTGATGCAGCTGCCAAACAGGCTGCACTTGCGGAAAAGATTCACATCCACCTATTACTGCCCACACCACTAGAGATTTAAAAAACCCCCATCTTTTCACGGGAAGAGGAGGTCTCAATGAAAGATCAGGGATTTCGCCAAACTGCCGACGGGTTGTGGTGGACAGCAGACGGACGTCAAGTCCTTAACAAAGCATTAGCCCGCCAAGTGGTAGATCAGCTACACCAACAGACACATTGGGGAACTCAGGCGCTTGTTGATGCCTTTCAACGATCTTTATACTGCTCCGGTATATATACAATTGCTAAACTTACTACTCGCAGCTGTCCGATCTGTCAGAGAATCAATAAGAAATCTATGCGCCCTGTAATGCCTGGCGGTCGCGACATCGCAGTTCGCCCGTTTCAACGCATACAAGTTGATTTTACAGAACTTCCTAAAATTGGTATTTACAAATACCTTCTAGTCATGGTAGATCATTTTACACGATGGGTTGAAGCTTTCCCCACCCCGAATGATCGAGCTATCACTGTAATCGGAATACTTATTGAATCTGTGATTCCAAGATATGGTCTGATTCAAACCATTGATTCAGACCGAGGAACACATTTTACCTCTCAGGTTCTCCAGGGTGTCTGCAAGAAACTGGGAATAGACTGGCAACTACATACCCCATGGCACCCCCAAAGTTCAGGTCGAGTTGAAAGAATGAATCAAACTTTGAAAAATCAACTTACTCGACTTCATGAAGAGACTGGCCTCTCCTGGATTAAATCTTTACCATTAGCCCTGCTTAGAATTCGCACAGCCCCTCGTAAAGACCTTGCAGTCTCACCATACGAAATGATGTTTGGACTTCCATTTACGGGATTCCACACTGATATCCCTATCCCTGAGGCTAATGATCAATACATTTCAAAATTTCTACAGGGTCTTTCTACTTCTATACATGACCTGAAACAGAAGGGATTATTAGCCCAAACTCCACCCCTGGAATTTCCTATCCATTCTATTAAACCTGGTGATTGGGTTTATGTCAAAGCATGGCAAGATAACCAACTGAAACCTGCCTGGGATAGTCCCTACTGTGTCCTTTTGATTTCTGACGCTGCCGTGCGAACAAGAGAAAAAGGCTGGACCCACATCCAATGGATTAAACCAGCTACCAAACCACAGGATCAAGACACTCAAACTCAACCCTCCACCTGGCGTGCAGTGCCTCATCCATCTGACCTGAAACTTACACTACGCCGTGAAAAAGTGCTGTAATGTTGTTTTTATTCTTTATTGTATTGTTTAATTGTTGCTTCTCCATTTCTGGGACATCACTTAATTACTCACAATGTATTAAGTCCTCCTGGAATAGGGGCAGCAGAGGTCACAATTTTTTTCCTTTAGAGTTTAGACAAGGTGTAGATTTAGTTTTTAGCCATAGTAAGATATGTTTTAATAAGGGATTCCAATACGGACCAGGGGACCAGAACAGCTGTAGAGACCATCACTTAACTTCCCACATAGATATTAAAGGTAATAGTTCTAAACCTGTAGCACAAAGAGAGCGATATGACACAGACACACTGAATGTTAGTAACCAATGCACCTGTCAGAGAGAGAGAGAGAAGACGTTTGCTAATGTACACAGACAGGCTTCGACTCACAACTTCAATTCTACTCAGACTGTTACACACATCTCTAATCGTAATGCACAATCCTCCCCAGACTGGTCTTTTCTCAAACATCCTTTGGGTTCCGCCGGCATTTACAATCCTTACTACTGCATCGTTAAGGGAAGTTCCAGTTATAAACGGCAACAGCGGCTACAGATCGCTAACGCTCCTTGCCACCTGAAACATCTAATCAGACTCCATGCAGCCTTGGGCATTATCATCCAACACAACACAATGACCCTGAGGTTACGGGCTGAAGATAAACAACGTTTACCAGACACACTTCAACAACACCGCCTGCCTCTCGATTACAGCTTCGCTGCTGAACGCAGCACTTGTGAAAGACTCCTTAAAGACACTACTCACAACGGGCTGGCGGTTAAGAACACTTCTTCAGGACGTCAAAAAATTTCCCATGCCCAGGGACAGACTTTGCCACCTCGGTCCTCTGCAGGATCGACTGGACTTTTCACAGGTTACTGGAATCTGATACTCGCAACCCTTTTAACAGCTGGACTCATTACTCTCACCATCTTACTGCTTCCCTACATACAGACTGGTACACATCGTTTAACTCATCAACCCTTTCGTCAGAACACTTACACCCAAAGGATGTACAATTCCCAACATCTTTCTGAGGACATAGAAACTGCTATCCGTTTATTGACCAGCTGGGAAAACCGACAAGTTCCACTTTACCGCATCAGTAATATTGATCTAAAAGAAAACGGAGGATTGTGAGAGACCAGTAATACAGAGATCAGTAACACTGATCATTGTGTGAGATCAGTATTACTGATCTAAAAGAAAAGTGAGGATTGTGAGAGATGAGAAAAACTGACATTGCAATATGAACATGAAGAAATGAAGAAAATAAAATTGATACATAAGTAAATGAATGAAGTCAGTGCAAACAACATGAGACATGGATATTAGAAGGCAGGAAGCTGACACTGTCTGAGTAAGATAAGAATCTCCTACACCAGCAAGTTCACTGAATGAAGGAGAGAAGGACAGACAATTGAGAATAGAAGTAGAGTTAGTCTGAACGAGATAAGGGTCGCCAAGCCCCAGATAGAATTAGCAAGGCTTGCATAAATAATTAGAAGACCTTAGACAGTATTAGCAAGTTATACATCTATAATTAGTAAGCCATACAACAGATTTTTCAAGTATGCGTATTTAACTAGTAAACCCTAGACAAGATTAACGAACCCTGCAGATGAAGGGACTGAAGCCCTGGGAGTCGGGAAGGTGTGAATGGGGACAAGGGCTATGATGTGAATAAGTACAATGGGAATAATGGCATAAGAAGACACCGACAGGATACCCCCTGGTCCTCCAAGTATACTGAAACTGCATGTAGGCAGGAAGGATTGCCTCTGCCAAACCCATCCAGGGGGGAGAAGAATGGAAGGGGGAGGGTATTCTGATACTGAAATTTACTGTATAAAAGTTGGGTGATCCCCAGTGTATGTGTGTATTTCCAGGGTAAGGAGAAGCACCCAACTTTGCATTGTTGTTGTAATAAATGTTCTTTGTTCTCAATATTTGTCTCGAGCAATTTCTTTAAAGGTACTTCTATTTCTAACAGGACCTACTCTGGATTTCACCAATCTTTTCCTCTTGACATATCTATAAAAGCTTTTGCAGTTGGTTTTTATGTTTGCCGCAAGCTTACTCTCGTAATTTATTTTTAACCTCTTGATTAATCCCTTTGTCCTCCTTTGCTGCATCTTGAACTCTTCCCAGTCTTCGGATTTGGTACTTTTTTGGCCAATTGATATGCTCTCTCTTTGGACCTAATGCTGTCTCTAATTTCCCTTGTTATAAACGGTTGAGTCACCTTTTTTGGTTTATTTTTATGCCAAACCGGTATAAACGATTTCTGCAATTCTTCCATTAGATCTGTGAATGCTTTCCATTGTCTATCCAACGTCAACCCCCCCGCCCCCCATAAACACCACCCAATCAATCTTACTCAACTCCCATCACATACCATCATAATTCCCTTTATTTAAGTTCAGGACCTTAGTCTCGGTTTTAATTTCTTCACTCTCCATGTCGAGTGAGAATTCGATCATATTGTGATCGCTCCTACCCAAAGGACCTCGTACAACAAGATTGCTGATTAGCCCCTTTTCATTGCATAATACCCAGTCTAAAATGGCCAGCTCCCGAGCTGGTTCCTCGACATATTGGTCTAGATAACCGTCCCGTAAACATTCAAGGAACTCCTCCTCCTCAGTATTTTTACAAATTTGGCTAGTCCAATCAATATGTAAATTAAAGTCTCCGACAGCTGTTCTCTTATCTAATTTCTCTTTTTATGCCTTCCCTCACCTCTACATTACTATTTCGAGGCCTATATACCACCCCCACTAACGTTTTCCGCCCCTTGCTATTCCTCAGTTCTACCCATATAGATTCGGTATCTTCCGAGTTAATATCCTTTCTGTCAATTGTGTCGGTCCCTTCTCTCACCATCAATGCTACCCCACCCCCTTTTCTTTCTTGCCGATCCCTCCTAAATATCGTATACCCCGGGATGTTAAGTTTCCAGGCTTGCCCACCTTGCAGCCATGTTTCTGTAATCCCAATCAAATCGTATTTGTTTGTCTCAATGTCCACAGCCAATTCATCTACCTTGTTCCGAATGCTTCTTGCATTAAGATATAAAGCCTTCAAATGTGCTTTTTTTTTACCTTCCCTGCTCTTTCTGATTTTTTTACTTTCGCTGCCCAACCTAACTTTTCCTATTTTATCTTTCCTGTTCCCATCCCCCTGCCAAATTAGTTTAAACCGCATCCGACGGCTGTACCAAACCTAGCTGCCAATATATTGACCCCTTTTGGGTCAAGGTGTAACCCATCCTTCTTGTAAAGGTCATGACTTCCCCAAAAGAGATCCCAATGATCCAAGAAGCCAAAACCCTGTCTTTTACAACAGCCCCTCAGCCACACATTCATTTGTCTTAACCTTCCATTTTTGTCCTCAGTTGCACTTGGCACAGGTAGCAATCCAGAGATCACCACCCTGGCGGTCCTTTTTCTTAGCTTCTGTCCCAGCTCGCTGTAATCCTTTTTTAGTACCTCCTCCCTCTTTTTATCTATGTCATTGGTACCCAATGATGCATGTACCAAGACATCAGGCTGCTCACAGTCTCCTTTCAGAATACTCTGGACCCGATTTGAGATATTCCCGTACCCTTGCACCAGGGAGGCAGCACGCCATGCGGGTATACCTATCTGGCTCACAGAATCTCTTGTCTGTAACCTCTGACCATGGAGTCCCCAATGACCACTGCATTCCTCCTCACCTTTTATCACCTTGATCCTGAATGTTGAATGTGTATGTTCATGTAATTTCCCCGTCTCTGTCGGTTTCTCCCTCCTAATTAGAAGTGTAGAGGCTTGCCTAACATATCAACCCTGTTGTCCTGTTTCCATCCCCGAAATAAATGTGTGCTTTGTACCTCCGCTTTGGTCTGGTTCTTAATCTGTGGGACCCACACGAATGTGACAACAGTGGAGGAGGGGAAGCAAAGTATGTCAAAATGTGTTATTGCCTATGAACAGAGGCAATAGAATATTAAATTTATGTTATGACAGAGTATAAGATATTTTGAAGACGCTACATGGAAGAAATTCTTCAAACAATTAAACACAAATACGGAGAGGCAAGTGGGACCTTCTTCTGTTTTCTCCCGCTTAGATCGTTCTTAAGAGAAAGATAGGGACCAACATTGACTCCACCTAAAATTAGTGAAATGGAACAAAGAGTTGGATGGGAAATACACCCAAAGTTATCAATGAAATGTACGATGCTCTCCAGAGAGAAAATCCAAAACCAGGATGGCAGAGATCAGGAGAAAGATGGGAGTCGGGCTTGGATGTGACGATTTCAGAAAGAAGCTGTTCAGAGTGGTGTGAAGATTGAAATATACAAATTCAAGAAGAAATAGGGTCAGGATTGTGTCAAGAGTGTTACAAATATGATTAATGCCAGATATAAAAATAAAAATCTCCACATCAATTCTGCTATACTCCATATAAATGAAATGGACTTATCTCCAATTATTCCGAGAAATGTTTTCAATGTAACCAGGTGATCGGGACTTTCTTTCCATTTGGTTTGGACCTGTGTAAAAGTGGAAGGATTTCAGTCTATTATTAGGACAAATTATGAAGATTAAAATACAAAAGGATGTGAGAATATTTGTGCTTGGTCAGAGGTATGAAGCAGATACAAAACTGAAGTTGAATAAATATCAAAAACATTTTCTGAGTCCAGCCATAACAGCAGTGAAGAAATGTGCAGCATGAACGTGGAGAGCAGAGAGTTGTGTAACGAGAGATGGGACATTGAAATGAAAACTGTGTCACCATGTAACCATATAACCATTTACAGAGCAGAAACAGGCCATGTCGGCCTTTTGAGACCGCACCGGTTCACTAGAACAACTCCACTAGCTCAATCCTCCCAATTTCCGCCAATATCCCTCCAACCCCCTCACCTCCATGTACACATCCAACCTTCTCTTAAATGACAGAAGGGACCCTGCTGCAACTATCTCATTCGGAAGATCATTCCATTCTGCCTCCACTCTCTGAGTGAAGAAGCATCCTCTAAAATTTCTCCAGAAGTTTTGCCTCCTTACCATTAACTCATGGCCTCTTGTTCCAACCTTCCTTTCCCTCACGGGAAAGTGTCTGTCTATGTCTCATCTATATATTCCTTTTATAATTTTAAATAGCTATATTGTCCCCTCTCATTCGTCTACGTCCAAATGAATAAAGTCCCAGTCTCCTTAATCTCTCCCTGTAATCCAGGTGCTGTAAGCCAGGCAACATTCTTATTAATCTCTGCACCTTCTCCACCTTATCTATATTCTTCCTATAATTTGGAGACCAGAACGGAACACAATTCTCCAAACATGGCCTCACCAATGCCTTAAACAGCTGCACTCTAGCCTATGCTATGATTTATGAAGGCCAGCATGTCATATGCCTTCTTCACCACCCTGTCTACCTGGGAACCCACCTTCAGTGAACTCTGTACCATAACTCAAAGATCCCTCTGTTCCTCTTCATTCCTCTACCCCTCCCCTTAACTGCATATGTTCTATTTGTATTTTTTTTTCCGGAATGCAGCACCTCACACTTGTCAACATTAAATTCCATCTGCCATCTTTTCCAAACAAACCAAATCCTTTATTCCAAGAAAATCTACCTCACTGTCCACCACTCCCCCTATTTTCGTATCGTCTGCATATTTGCTTACCCAGTTAACCACACCCTCCTCTAAATCATTAATATTAATGATAAACAACAAGGGACCCAGCATTGATCCCTGAGGCACTCCACTTGTCACAGGCTTCCAACATGACATATAGTTGTCCACCATGACTCTCTGCTGTCTATCTCCCAGCCACTTCTGAACCCATCCCACTATCTATTAATCCCTAATGACTGATCCTTCCTAAATAACCTTACATGCAGAACCTTATCAAAAGCCTTACTAAAATTCAAATAGATCTCATCAACCATCCGACCTTCATCCACTTTTCTTGTCAACTCCTCAAAAAAATTCAACAAGATTCATCAAACATGACTTTCCTTTCACAAACCCATGCTGGGTGCCCCTGATCTATCCCTGCCTATCCAGATATTTGTACATACTATCTCGAAGTATACCATCCATAATCTTCCCCACTCGGAAGTCAAACTTACTGGCCGATAATTACTTGGACTCCACCTACTGCCTTTTTTGAACAACAGAACTATATTTGCAACCCTCCAATCCCACAGCACCACACCCTCCTCCAGTGATCTTTGAAAAATCGCTGTCAGTGCCCCCGCTATTTGTTCCCTGACCTCCCTTAAAGTCCTGGGAAAAATCCCATCAGGACCAGGAGACTTATCCACTTGAATTGACCCAAGAAGCTCCAAACCTCTTGCTTTACTAATCCCTATCCTTTTCATAACTAAGCCCTTTGCCTCTCTTATCTTGTATTGCCCTTTGACCCTTTCCCTCGTGAATACAGACGAGAAAAATTTGTTCAATATTTCTCCCATCTCATACGGTTCCTGAAATAGTTCACTGGTCCCATCATCCAGTCGACCTATTCTATGTTTAACCCTCCTTTTATTGTTTACATATCTGAAAAAACCTGAGGATTCACCTTTGCCTTATTAGCTATGGACACCTCATCCCTTCTTTTTGTCTTTCTAATTTCCCTCTTCAAGTTCTTAAGAGTATGTCAAAATGATCACTGGATCCGAAGTTCTCTCTAACGCTCACCTCCGTCACCTGCCCCATTGCGTTCCCAAACAACAGATCGAACACTGCTCCCACTCCAGTTGGCGTCTCAACATATTGCTGCAAAAAGCAATCCTGAACACAATGCATAAATACTAAGCAATCCTGCCCTTTTACTGACTGCATTTCCCAATCAATATTTGGAAAATTGAAATCCCCAACCAACACCACCCTATTTTACCTGCATATCCCACCTATTTCCTTGCACATTTGCTCTCCTAGTTCCCTTTTCCCATTTGGAGGCCTTTAATAATCCGCATAATAATAACCTCACCCTTCTTATTTTTCAGCTCTAGCCACACTGCCTCTCTTGACGAGCCCTCCAGTCTATCTTGTCTCAGCACTGCTGTAATACCCTCCTTGATATGTAATGCCACACCTCCCCCTCTTAATCCACCAACTCTGTCACATCTGAAGCAGCAAAATGGTGGAACATTCAACTGCCAGTCACAACCTTCTTTCAACCATGTCTCGCTAATGGCCACACATCATAATGCCACATGTCAATCCACATTAATTCTCGCATTAAAATAAATACAACTCAGGGATCTCCTACATCCTACCTTCTGCATATCCTCCTATCTACCATTCTCACAATTTTCACTGCAGTATCTGTTTACTACTTCCTGCTTTTCCTCCCTCAAATTATCTAAACTTGTCTCTTTCCTTATCCTACTAACCCTCACCCTACCATCCTGCCTAACTTGAAACCCTGTCCCCAACCATACTAGTTTAAACCCCTCCTGACAGCCCAAGCAAATGCTCCCACCAGGAGACTGGTCCCTCTGGGATTAAGATGTCACCCATCATTATGGTATAGGTCCCAGCTTCCCCAAAAAAGATCCCAGTTGTCCAAGAATTGAAACCCAGTCTCTGACTCCACCCCTTGAGCCACATGTTTAACCTCCACCTAATCCTAGGTGCTCGCTGGAAGTGCTAGCTGCCTGATGTTACTCTCGGAATAAATGAAACAGGAAGGAACACTGGGCTAGCCTGAAAGAAAGAAGTTATCATCTGGAGAACCCTGATGGGCCAAGTTTTATCAGCGACACATTGAGCTGACTAATGGTGGTAGCTCAGTTGTGAAAATCCTGGAACAACAAATCTCTCTCTGCAAACCTTACAGAACTTTCCTGAGTGGCAAAGCCTGATGAACTTTATACATGTTCAATTCCATGCACAGTATTAGAATTGCCTACAACCATTGAACTTAGAAGAATGAGAAGTGAGATTGAACTGTGAACCAAATAACTTTTCTTAAATTTACACACACATCATACACATGCACTTAGACTTAGAAGGGGATTAAGGTTAGTTAAGTTAATAGAGATAAGTTAAAGTTTGATTCTGTTTTCATGTTTAAAGATAATTAAAAACAACTTATCTTTATATAACTACTCGTCCTGGTGAATGTCTATTGCTGCTGGGTTTTGGGATCCTTTGGGCTCACAACACCACAGTCTGGTGACGTACATGGACCTCCTTCCCACTCCATTCATTTTGAACCCCCACATGAAGAGGGAAACTGCTCTGGTAATAGCCAGGGCAGAGGTGTGTGGGATGGGCCACGCCTGCATCACACGCAGCAGTACCGAGAGCACCTTGCACCTGATGACCAGGTTCTTCCCCATCACTGAGAGGGAATGTCATTCCCACAGACCCAATTTCTGGTGGACTTTTACAATCGGGTCTGACCATTTTTTTTTGTTGCATGCCTTGGCCCCTCCAAGCCAGATCCCCGACACCTTCAGGTAGTCAGATCTGACTGTGAAGAGGACAGCGGACTGATTTACCAAAGTGCATTCCTCGCTTTTGTTCCAGTTTACCCTGGAACATAGATTTGTATACTTCCTGGTCCAGCCACTTACAGACTTGTGTACAACTCAGCCGGTCTCCCAGAACTGGGGGGTCTCTGTGCTGCTCCCTGTCTCCTGGAGCTGGGGGTCTCTGCACTGTCCCCTTCTTGCAGAGCTGGGGATCTCTACACTGCTCCCTGTCTCCTGATACTGTTGTTTTATTCTCCACCAGTCCCGCAGCACAACCCTGACCCCTGGACGGAATGTAGAGGCACAGAGGGATCAGTGAAAATATGGGTAGTTTTGCCAGGGTGGGGTCCATCCAGGAGCATGATAACAGCAGGGAACCCGTGGAAGGGGATGGAGGGCATTCGATGGTGCACCAGCAGGACACTGCTGAGGGTGTGGATTCCCTCGGGCTCTCGAGGGTAGAAGGCGCAGGTTATTCCAATGGTTTAGGTGAGGCCAGGGTCCAAATTAGAGCTGGCGCAGGTCATCAAGGGTCGACATAACAGGTGCCTGGAACTGACATGAGGATACTAAGGGCTGGTAGAGGTTGGTAAGGAGGGGGTAGTTGTGTTCCGACGAGGAATTGATGAGTGAGGGGCCACATGGATGGGACTTCAAGACAAGGGGCCTCTGATTGTCCAGGGATGGGTCCTGTAAATAGACCCGCAGACATCCAGCACACAGCATCTTTGACCCACTACCATCAGGAAGGAGATATGGAGGAACAAAATCAGGCTGCCAGACAGGGAAATAACTTCTTCCAACAGGCCGTGAGATTGACAATGCAATGCGAGTTGAATGGGTCCGTGGAATGAAAAGGATGAGAGGGATATGGACTCTTTGCAAGCAGCTTGGCCATCAGAAAAGAAGGGCCAAAAGGATGGTTTCGGAGTTGTCTATCTTGTCCACACTTTTGAGTTGAATCCTTAAATAATTCATGACAGGCAGGACTATCATTTTAGATGGAGATTTTAGATTGACACATGCAGCCCGGGAACAGGCCCTTTCAGCCTCTGAGCCACAAACACTCAATTACACCAATGACCTACAAACCCCGGTACGTTTTAAATGGTGGAAGGACCAGGAGCAACTGGTGGAAATGCACGCAGACACAGGAAGAATGTATAACTCCCCAGAGGCAGTGTCAAATTTGAACCCGGCTCGCTGGCCCCTTATCAGCATTTTTCTAACCGCGGCACTAACCTCGCCACTCTCAATTATTGCCAGGGTTCTTCCTCCTACTTTCCATGAGTTGTGATTGCTTCCAATTCCAGTGCCCTTGTTTCCCTGAGACTCTGACCCCTGCCCAGTGACTCTGTCCCTAATGCCTCTCCCTGGCCAGATGATCACCAGTCTCTCCTGGCTCTCACCCAAATTTTCTTACCCAATTCCACCACCTACAACCCCCTCGTCATGGCCCACCCACTCGCCCACAGGGCCAAGGGTAGCAAGGTGGCGGAAGGTCCAGCCTGTAGTCACAAAGCTTGTCGAAGGACAAGTGAGAGCAGGAGTCCTGGGGCAAGAGGTGAAGGGCAGTGTGTACTGTAGCAGCCAGCTACACAGGGTCACAGCCTCCAGGGTGCGGAGAAAGAGAGAACTGGCTCAGATGGGACAGATGTCCCGGTGCCAAGGGTCAGGGAATTCCCCAGCTCGGTGAAGGACTGGGACACTGCCACCGGCAAGGAGACTGGACCACTGCCCTCCCCACATCTCCACCATCTGGGGGTCCCCGGAGTAGCTCAGGTTCCAAGGTCTGTCAGTGGGGGAAGGGGGAGGTTCGGGAATTGGGGTGGGGTAGTTCTGAATGGTGATCGAGAGGATCGGTCCAGTGGGAGGACAGACATGACAGACATGAGGGCTGGGGCTTCAGGACAGATCCCGTGGGGAGGCAGGAGCTTTGGGGACCAGCCGGTGGGGGACAATGGCTTTGGAAATGGACCTGGTGGGGCTCAGGGGCTTTGGGGAGAGACCAGTGGGTTTGTGGGAGGACCTGTCGGGCAAAAGAATTAGTGACAGACCAAGTTGGGAATGGCATTGGGGATGGACTCAGCAGGAGATGGGATGTTGATGGACCCGGCGGGGATGCGTTTGGGAATGGATCTGGTGGGGGATGGTATTGGGATGGATCAGGTGGGGGATGGTATTGGGGTTGGACCCAGTGGGGGACAAGATTGGGGATGGACCCAGTGGGGGACAAGATTGGGGATGGACCCAGCAGGGGGTGGGATTGGGGATGGACTCGGAGGGAGACGGGATTTTGAATGGACCCGGCGTGCACAGAATTGGGGATGGACCCGGCGGGGGACGGTATTGGGGACAGATTCAGCGGGGGACGGTTTTGGGGTTGGACCCAGCAGGGGACGGGATTGCGGATGGACCCGGCAGGGGATGATATTGAGGATGGACCTGGCGGGGTCAGTTTTGGAGATAGACATGCTGGGGGATGGACCCGGCAGAGGACTGCCCATTGACTCCGTCTTCAATGCCTCACACCGGCCGGATGATCACCATTCTCTTTTCCAGGTCTCACCCAAACTTTCTTACCCCAATTCCACCACCTACAAACCCTTGTCATGTCCCACCCACTCACCCACAGGGCCAAGGGTAACTAGGAGGGGGAAGCTCCTAGCTGTGGGCACACAGCTCGTTGAAGGACAAGTGGGAGCAGGAGTCCTGGGGAAGAGGTGAAGGGCAGTGTGTACTGTAGCAGCTAGCTGTACTGGGCCACATTCTCCAGGATGGTGGGGGGAGAGAGAGAGAGAGAGAGAGGACTGGCTCAGATGGGATAGATATCTGTGTGCCAAGGGTCAGGGGATTCCCCAGCTTTGTGAAGGTATGGGACACTGTCAACGGGAAGGAGATAGACCATTGCCCTCCCCACATCTCCACTGTCTAGGGGTCCTAGGAGCAGCTCAGATACCAAGGCCTGTGGGTGGGGGAAGGGGAAGGTTAAAGAACTTTGGTGGGGTAGTTGTGATGGGTAATCGATTGGAGAGGGTCCCAGTGAGGGAACTGGTCTGGTGGGAGGACAGACCTGATGTTGGGTCTTTGGATACAGGCGAATTGGCTTGGGGGACGGGGACAGGGACTTTTGGCTGGGCATGTTGTGGGACAGGGGCTTGTTGAAAGCCCTGGTGGGAGACAGGAGCTCAGGAGACGGTCCAAGCAATGGGTGGAGCATTGGGGATGGGCCCAGTAGGGAATAGAGGCTTTGTTGACAGGCCTGACAGTATTTTGGGGATGATCGCAGCAGGGGGAGGGGTTTGGGGACAGGCCTGGTGGGAGATGAGGGCTTTGGGGAAGGGCCAGGTGGGTGACAGGGGACAGTATTAGGGAAGGACCCAGAGGACAAAACCACCCCTGGAGCTCTGGTTCACCTCGGGTCACTCACCTTGGCCCACGGACGTGCTTTGATCTGCGGGAAGCTGAATTCGTTGCAGTTTGGGTTCATCTCCCGGATCTGCTCCCTGGATGAGGTCCGCAACACCTGTTGGGACAGAAACCACCTTCATTACTGGCTCAGGGTGGGGGGAGCAGGAGGGTGACAAGGGGAGGGAATGCAGTGTATGTGTACCAGGTCATGGACATGGGACGAGCCCTAGAACTGGGGTGGTGGTGAAGGCTGAAACGTTAGGGGCATGTAAGAGGCTCTGAGTCACGTGGATGAAAGAAAAATGGAGGGTTATGAGGGAGGAAGGGGTTACTTATTTTTATTTTGATCGGCACAACATGGTGGGCTGAAGTGCTTGTACTGAGCTCTCATGTTCTATGTTAAACGTGTCCTGTCAGTCTTTCAGCAAGCGGATATGTCGGGGAGGGACCGCTGCTGACTGGCACATTCCAGGCTGCAGGAGTCTTGCTGTGGGATGGACAGTGGGTTGGCGTAGCCAACACGAAGGTACTATAGGGATGGATCATAATCCTTCCATAACCGTGCACTGAGAGGCTGAGACCAAGGGGAACTCCTCCAACAGCAGAGGGGGGCAGTAACCACACGGTATCAAAGTGGTGGCAATGAAGGTAAACAGAGACATATGCAGCAATGTGTAGTGAAGGGAATATCTGGATACAACAGGAGGAGGAGAAAAGACGGAACGGTCTTCCTCTTTGGAAATAATTTGTAAATAAAGTCAATTTTGTGGGGTTGGGGGGTGGGGAAGAGAAAAGCCCTACTCAGTCAACTTTGCTTCATGAGATACATTCTCCGATCCAGAAAATCTATTCTGCACCCGCTCCAGAGTACAAGATCAAATTTATTACCCTTGGATAGCACATGTACGACCTGATAAAACAGAGTTCTTGGGATAAACATACGCAAACACACAACCAAGCCCTCACACAACAGACAAATGATACATGTGCAGCACGTCCAGAAAAATTACTCAACATTGTTGAGTAAATAGCAGAGTCGAGGAGTATTTGTATGAGCAGCTCATCAATCGTTCCACGTTCTCCCTGCCTGGAGGAAGAGGCTGTTCCTGGGCCTGGAGGTACTGGCTCTGAAATTCCTGGATCTCTTTCCCGACGGGAATAGCTGGATGATGCTGTTGGCCGGGTGAAGGGGTCCTCGATGATTTTGTCAATGATCGTAGTGGATCACATTGATATTTGGGGTGGTGGGGGGCAGGAGGGTGTCCCCAGTGTTGCTCTAGGCCACTTTACGTCCTGTGGATTGACCTCTGATCATTTTTTAAAAATATTATTTATAAATAAAATCCTCAAAGAATTCACACAATTAATAATAACACAAATAAAATATAAATACACTTGTCATAGTTAAAAGAAAGAATAAAGAAACCCCCCCACCATTAAACCACCCCATCTCCCCTCCATCCCCTTGCTAAAAGAAAAAGAAGAAAAATGAGGACAAGGGACCCCCAACAGGAGAACCAAGTACTTTAACGTTCCTTTTCAAAAACTGAGGCCTTAAGGAGAAAGGGAATGTTAGAGCCACCCTTTGTAAATATGGGGTCCATATTCTTCCACAATATATGTTTGAGGCGGCCTGCTCACCAGGACGAAAGCCAGTACACAAGATGGATGACGAACGCGGTGACTACACAGATCCTGCGGCAACCAATCATCTTCGTCCCAGGTGACATCCCGCACAGTGGGAAACAATGAGCAATGGCAAGAACACCCACCAATCCGAGGCTGGCTTTGCCGTCTCGAAAGACCTGTCATCAGTAGCGGGAGAGTATATAAGCAGAGCTGCCAGTTCAACGAACCAGTCTTCGACTTCGACTTCACGGGTGTGTATCATTCATTCTGTCAGAAATAAAACTTCTCACACATGAGTCTCTTTAAAACTGATGACACGACAAGCTTTATTTACAAGTCTGCAGAGTTGGACTCAACTGGTTTCTCACCAGTTAAGCCCCGATACATACAGTGCATTGATTTTTATACCTTTATTATTTGCCCTTCCCCTTCTTATTAATACTGTTTTAATTGGTTAGTATTACAAAAACATTCTAAGTATAACTGCATTATTAATTATCACGTTCGTTACGTACGCTGTGAACTCTACATTCACTGAATTCTGTTTCTCACACTTCTTATCAATCCTTTGTCTCCTGCATGTCTCTCACTATGACCATGAAAAGATAGGTTTAAAAAAACATATTCAGCAGCTCCTTCTGTCCTTGACTGCTAGTAAACTCTCTGTCCGTTCTGGCTTCCCTGTTTATGATTAATCATCACATTTTAACTTAAGTCTTTTTAACCTAAATTTTCTATATCACAATCCACCCCTTTCTCTCTTTAAAATGTGTTCAATATATGTATAGATATGAATGGGGATTCTAAGCTAGGGAAGAGAAATGTTTTATGATACATTAATCTCACGCTGAAATAAAAGTCTTACAGGGTCTCCCATCCCCCCTGGTTGCATAGCTTGTTCGACCATGGAAATCACCAGGCTGCGTAGACAGGGAATAATACAGGGCAAAATAAGTAGGAGGAATAAAATACCTCCGATGACCCACAAGAAGGTACGCCACCAGGTTCCTCCAAACCATTTGTCCATCCAATTAAATTGTGGGAAAGGATGCCAGGTTTGAACCGGTACATGGGACAATGTACGAATATTATCAGCGATTTTACGAACGGCTTTTCCATTATCATCAATCTGTAAGCAGCAGTTAGTCAAATTAAGTTTGCCACATACACCTCCTTCCGTGGCTAGGAGATAGTCTAGGGCTAGACGGTTCTGATATATAGCAGAGCGCATTTGACCTTGCTGGGATGCAAGTAATTGCAGGGCTATAGCTGTTTGATTTGTAACAATTTCAAGCACTGCTTGTAAGCGAATTATGCGATTTAACATATATATAGGAGTACGATAACCCCAAGATCCATCTTGAGCCCATGTAGCGGGACCATAATATTGAATTATGCGCTCTGGAGGCCAATCATCTCTCCATTCTCCCAAATGTACCGTGGTAGAGCGGGGTTCACGATGTAATGTATCAAAGACCTTCACGCCTAATTTATGACCGTGATCGTGGGGTAGAAGGAAAAATTCTGGGCGGATTATTCCTAGGAAACAAGTTCCACTCCACTGTGAGGGAAGACGAGTATAAGCTTTATTACCACATACCCAGAATAATCCATTTGGGGATACTCCATACCCCCTTTCCCAAACTCTTTTAAGAACAGGATTTGATTGGTATGGTCCTGTGATGGTGGAAGTGGTACAATTCCAAAACTGAATACTGCTATTAGACAGGGGTAGGCAATTAGTTTTAAAAACAGTGGATAAGAACCAAGTCTGAGGTTTAGGAAACCAAGTGAAAACACCAGGCGAAATGCGAATCCATACAGCCTTGCAGGGACTTTCTCCTACTGGGTATTTGCCGGCTCGTGAGAGACAATAAAAACCAGAGGGGACGTTAGAGAGAGACCAGGTTTCTCTTGATCTCGTTCGGTTAGTTGTCCAAATACGGGAAATCATGGTCAATGAATTGAGAGGTTCTCCCCACCAAGGCCATTGTTCTGACATCCGTGGACCCCCGCAGACCCAACAATTGGTTACATTAAAAGTTCCTGCAATTTTAGTTGCCAGATCTACAAAAAGGTTATCTCCCCCAATTGCATTACCGAAACTTACATGGTTATTTGGATGGACTCGAACTAAGTCCGGCTGTCTTAAAGGGACAGGCAATCTCGAGTGTGGAGTGTAACTTCTCATTGGAACAGTACGTTGGTGTATGCAAAACCAGAGTCCATCAGGGCATGGTGGGCTTGAGTCACCTTTCCAACCGTTAAGAGGGAAAGGAGTGGTATTAGGAATCTGTATATAATGACCCATATTATTTCCTTCTTTTTCCACACAAGGGGTATATGGATGTTGGGTGGTATTTTCTGCCCAGCATTTCTCAGGAACTGAGGTATGGGAAATGAAATTACCTTCCTTTCTTCCCCAAATGTGGTCCTGAAACAGGACCACTGTATCTCTGCATTTCTTACATTTCACACCTGATAAAGACATAGGCAAACTAAGAAAAATCAAAGAACATAACAATAACATTGTGAATTAAGTCTTTTTGCAAAATCGTAAGGTAAGAGGTTTTCTCCAGGAATACAAGTCCAATCTGAGTTCGTATCAGGGTCCTGTGGCGCCTCTACAGGTCCCTTAAATCTGGATGCGTGTGTCCACCCCTTCTCTCTTGTTCGTGCTGCAGCTTCTGTAGTTAAGAGAACTTGGTATGGACCTTCCCACTGGGGCTGGAGCTTTTCAGTCTTCCAGGTCTTGATAAGAATCCAGTCTCCTGGTTCCACTTTGTGTAAAGAAAAGTCTAGAGGCGGTGTTTGTGCCAATAGTCCTCTCTTTCGTAAATCTGTAAGAGAGCGTGACAGTGCCTGTAAATAGTTCCTAACAAATATATCCCCTTCCCCCAAGGTGGGACACCCCTCAACTGTACTCCAGAAGGGAAGCCCAAACATCATTTCATAAGGGGACAGCCCTACATCTTTTCGTGGGGCAGTACGAATTCTCAATAAGGCTAGGGGCAGACACTTTATCCAAGGCATTTTAGTTTCCACCATTAACTTTGTCAATTGGATTTTTAGTGTTCCATTCATACGTTCGACCTTCCCTGAGCTTTGTGGATGCCAAGGGGTATGTAATTTCCAAGAGACCTGTAATGCATCACAAATCAATTGCTGGATTTTTGAAGAAAAATGTGGACCCCTGTCTGAGTCTATAGAATCCATTATACCATATCTGGGGATTATCTGCTCTAGGAGGAGGCGAGCTACTGTAGAGGCTGTAGTATTTATTGTTGGGAAGGCTTCTACCCATCGGGTAAAGTGATCTATTATCACCAACAGATATTTCCATCTTTGAACTTGAGGTAACTCTGTGAAGTCGATCTGGATACGTTGAAAAGGGCGTATGGCTAATGGTTGACCTCCCATGGTCCCTGTCCTCATTATCTTCTTATTAATTTTTGTGCATAGGTAACAATTTTGCACCTCTTGTTGGGCCAAGGTGTAGATTCCTTTACACACATATTCTCGAAGCACTGTGTCACATAAGGCTTGGGTGCCCCAGTGGCTCTGTTGATGCAGGTGTTTTAAAATATTGCGAGTTATTTCTTTATTTAGAACAATTCTTCCATCTGGTGTTTTTCCATGTTCCATCAGGTAACTGGCTTGCGCCCAGCTGATCCATGTTCTTTTCTTCCTTAGCAGTGAAAATGGGAGCTGTCTTTATGCCTTGCCTTATTGGGATTAAAGTCAGCAAACGGACTTCTTGTTGCATGGCTGCTCTTTCATCAGCCAGTCTGTTTCCAATTGCTGTCGGGTTATCTCCCCTTTGATGGCTTGGTATGTAGACCACTGCTATTTCTTGGGGTAATGTTAAGGCTTCTAGAGTCAGAGTAATCATCTGTTCGTGTGCCAATTCCTTTCCTCTTGATGTAATTAGACCACGCTCCTTCCAGATCTTACCAAAGGTATGCACTACTCCGTATGCGTATTTGGAATCTGTGTAAATCGTTCCAATTTTCTTTGCCAGTATTCTGAGGGCTCTCTGCAAGGCATATAGTTCACAGGATTGTGCTGACCAGCTTCCGGGTAGTCTCGTGGATTCTACTACTTTCCAAGTATTTCCTTCTATTATAGCATACCCATTTCTTCTCATTCCGTCAACACATCTGGCGGAGCCATCAATGTAGAATTCATATCCTTCTCCCAGCGGAGTATCGCAAAGGTCTTCTCGGGTCTTGGTCTGAAGATCTGTCAACTCGACACAGTCATGCTCCACCTCTTTCTCTGTTTCACTGCCGTATAAAAATTGAGCTGGGTTGCAGCTATTAATTTTTGCAAACTGTAAATCTTCTCCAACCATTAAAATGGTTTCATACTTTAATATGCGAGAATCAGTCAGCCATCGATGGGCAGTTTGTGTTAATAAAACACTCACAGAATGGGAGGTGTACACAGTCATCTTTCCTCCAAAAGTAAGTTTACGTGCTTCCTCTACCAACAGAGCAGCAGCCGCTACTCCCTGGATACACGTCGGCCATCCGCGAGACACTGGGTCCATCATTTTGGAAAGGAAAGCTACTGGGTGTCGCTGACCGCCTTTTTCCTGTGTTAAAACTCCCACAGCTGTTCCTTGGTTATGAGTGACAAATAGCTGGAAGGGCTGTTTTAAAGAGGGCAGAGTGAGCACTGGGGCTCGTGTTAGGCGATGTTTCAAGTCCTCGAACCATCCCTCCTCCTCCTGGGTCCATTTCAATGGATAGTCATTTTCATTTGTCAGTTTATCATACATAAACTTCACCAAAGCTGAGTAGTCCTCTATCCATAACCTACAGTATCCTAAGAGTCCCAGGAATTGTCTTATTTCCTTCTTATTACGGGGTAAAGGCATTCTAGTGATTCCCGCAATTCGTTCAGGGGTAATCCGTTTCTGTCCTTTACTTATCTGGTGTCCCAGATATATCACAGTTTTCTCAACAAACTGTAACTTGTTTCTGGACACTCGTAGACCCTTTTTCCCCAGATAATTCAAGAGTCTAATGGTCTCTCTCCTCATTTCTTGTTCCTTGGGTCCTGATAATAGTAAATCATCCACATACTGCATTAGTTGGGAATCATCAGATTGTGGATAGTCCATCAGGATTTGTTCTAGCATTTGTCCAAACAGGTTTGGAGATTCAGTGAACCCTTGGGGCAATACAGTCCACCGAAACTGTCTCCGTCTACCTGTCCATGGATTTTCCCATTCAAACGCAAACATATCTCTACTTTCCTCTTCTAACGGACAAGTCCAGAAGGCATCCTTTAAGTCGATAACACTAAACCACTCATGGTCTGGGGGAATCCGACTCATAATAGTATAGGGATTAGGCACCACTGGGTGGCGGGTCTGAACAATAGCATTCAAACTTCTTAGATCCTGAACTAGGCGATAGGATCCATCTGACTTTTTTACTGGGAGTATAGGGGTGTTATAAGGTGACATGCATTCTTCTAATAGTCCGTCTCGTATTAAAGTCTCAATTACCGGCTGTAGCCCTTTTCTCCCTTCCAAAGAAATAGGATACTGACGTTTCCTTACCGGCTGATGACCTGGTATTAATGTGACATGTAAAGGTGGGATGTCCAGACCTCCTCGATTTCCCTCCTTATACCAGACTCTCTCGTAAATCTGCCGTTCATCCTCTTCCTTTAAAGCGCAGAGGTGGACTCGCACTTCTCCGTCCACAGGGAGAGCACCCAAACCTAGGAGAGCCTGTAAGTCCCTTCCTAGGAGGTTAAATCCAGCCGAAGGTAATAACAAGAGGTCTTGTACCCCTTCTCTTTCTTCCAGTTTCACTGTTACTTGGGGAATTATTGATACCATTCTGGGAGCCCCTTCTATCCCAGAAATTGTCAAATTACTTTTTATAGGCTCAGTTCCGATTGGCACAGTTATTACACTACCTCGTTCCGCTCCTGTGTCCACCATAAACACCACCTCTTCTCCCTTGGGACCAATTTTTAGTTTTACCAGGGGTTCCCTCTTATATTTGGTCCCTAACATTTGGAACCCCTGACACCCCTAATCTTCTTCCATAAGTTCGAGGGCACGCAATTCCCTCTTGTATCGGGGGCATTCCCTCTTAAAGTGTCCTTCCTCATTGCAGTAATAGCACTTAACGAACCTCCGGGGTCTTCCCTCTCTTGGATATTTTGGATTGTTTAGAGGAAGGTTTTGTTTTCTTTCCCCTCTGGATTCAGCATTCATCTGTCGGATAGTCTGTACCATAACCTTTGTCGCCTTCTTTTGATCTTCTTCTTCTCTCTGCACATATACTTTTTGTGCCTTTTTTAACAGTTCACTTAGGGGTTTTTCACTCCAGTCCTCCTCCTTTTCTAGTTTCTTTCTAATGTCTTGCCATGATTTGGAAACAAATTCAATTCGAATAAGCTGTTCACCCATTGGTGTACTAGGGTCCACACCAGCATACTGTTGGACATTCTTTCTCACCCTCTCCAAAAAATCAGTAGGGGACTCGTCTTTCCCCTGGTGGTTCCCAAATGCCTTGGTAAAATTGTGACCCTTTGGCACAGCCTCCCGTATCCCTTTAATTGTCCACTCTCTATATTGTCTCATACTTGCCAATCCCTCGGGTGTTCGTTTGTCCCACCTGGGTTCATTTAAGGGATATTTTTGTTCATGGGGTCTAGGGTCCCCAGGTTGTTCATATTCCCACATGAGGAGGGCAGCCCGTCGAATCATCTGCCTCTCCTGGGGTGAAAATAATGTTCCCATTATTGCCTGCATCTCTTCCCACGTATATGTGTTTGGTCCCAAGAATTGGTCAAGCTGTTCAGCCAGTCCTATAGGATCTTCCAATAACTTTTTCATTTCTTTCTTAAATCCCCGCACCTCTGTACTAGTTAGGGGAACATTCACATATCCTGTTACCCCTCCCGGTCCTCCCATGGGAACTTCTCTCAGGGGATTTAGGTTTATTGAAAAGTTTGATGGTCCTGGACCAGTCTGGGATCTTGTCCAGGGTCGGTTTACCGGTGGAAGTTTAGGGTCCGACTCCCTTAATTCATCCTTTTTATCCCGGCCCCCTTCGGGGCAATCAGATTCATCACCTTTCCCCTCCGGTAATAAGCTTTCCTCGGGCGCAGTAGGCACCGGGGGAATATAAGGAGGGGGAAGGTTGTCCAGAGGTTCCCATTTCTTTTCTCCTGCCACTCTCAATTTAAAACATTCTGTTAAGGATCCTGGCCAGGGAACCCAACAAAATGCATATGCTGACTCTTCTTGATTCACCTTTGGTCTCGAATTTACATATATGTTTAATGCTTGTTTAACCCAATCCTCATCAGATCCAAATTTCGGCCACCAGACCGAGGAACCTTTAATAGGTTGTTTTGACCAAAGGAGACAATATTGGACCATCTTTTTCTTGTTTTTGTCCCGATATCTTTTACTATCCCAATTTTCAAACATTCTCCCCAAAGGGCTGTCAAGGGGTACTCCCAGGAATTGTCCTGAATTTTCAGACGAGCCCTTAGATTTTGATCCTCCCATTTTCCCACCTAGATCTGTTTATCGTTGCTGAGGACCCTCTCGCTCTGGACCCTACTCCCTTCCTCTCAGACGCCTCGTCGGAGGTGCTGTCCCTCCTTCGGTTACCGCTGAGGTTTTCCTGGGGTTGACCCCTCTCTTCTCGGCACTTCGTCGGAGGTGCTGTTCCTCCTTCGGTTACCGCCGAGGTTTCCCTGGGGTCTATCCTAGAGTCCCGCGACAGGGTCCTCACACAACGACAAAAGATCTATACTTAATCTATTCCGTTAGGTTTTTATCCAAACAGGTGTATCCCGTTACACCTGTTACCCAATCCCCACACCACAATCGTAAGTCGTCACTTACCGGTGTCTTCCCGGGGATTGAACCGTCACCCTTCTCCTCTCCGTCTTGTCGTGTCACCCTGTCCGGATACCACTCGCTCAAGCCGCCCGAAGCAACGAGCAAGGGACTAGGAGCCGCTGAATTCAGCGGGGTGCACCGCCTCCGATGTCCCTCTTCTCGCCTCCCCTCACCGCCGGAGTGTAGATCCCGGACGAACCCCCATTTGTCAGAAATAAAACTTCTCACACATGAGTCTCTTTAAAACTGATGACACGACAAGCTTTATTTACAAGTCTGCAGAGTTGGACTCAACTGGTTTCTCACCAGTTAAGCCCCGATACATACAGTGCATTGATTTTTATACCTTTATTATTTGCCCTTCCCCTTCTTATTAATACTGTTTTAATTGGTTAGTATTACAAAAACATTCTAAGTATAACTGCATTATTAATTATCACGTTCGTTACGTACGCTGTGAACTCTACATTCACTGAATTCTGTTTCTCACACTTCTTATCAATCCTTTGTCTCCTGCATGTCTCTCACTATGACCATGAAAAGATAGGTTTAAAAAAACATATTCAGCAGCTCCTTCTGTCCTTGACTGCTAGTAAACTCTCTGTCCGTTCTGGCTTCCCTGTTTATGATTAATCATCACATTTTAAATTAAGTCTTTTTAACCTAAATTTTCTATATCACACATTCCACACATCATGGTGAGTGTGCTGGATATCGGTGCGAAGGAAGAGACTTTCACCATTGACCACCTCAAACCAGCACATCAGGACATTAGCAAATTCAGCCCCCACGACCCAGATATAGACGACCGAAAGCAGCGAACAGCGCTGGTTCTAGGAAGGTGGGGCATCATGCTAACTGGGATGCCACCCTGTACACACGATGGCCGACGAATGTGGCAACTGTTCAGAGTCCACGGGGACCAACAACTTTCATACCAGGGGACAACGCGCACGGCAGGAATCAACAAAGAAGGGAACACTGAACAATTGGAGGCCGGCATGGATGTGACATCACTCCAGTCGACAGCAGCAGGGAGAGAATAGAAGCAGAGCAGCCAGTGTAATAAAGGAGTCTTTGACTTTGATTTTTTGGGCGTGTGTCCACCTTTCCACCCATCACAGTAGCGCGCACGCTCCAATTTCACATCGAATGGTCTTGCTCATCTTACATCGGGAGTCACGTGTACAGTTTCCTTACCTGAAGCATGAGAAGTGCACAAAGATCGTCAGATTTGTTTCTGGGGTGTTTTAAGCAGGTGATAGAAGGAAAGTTTGAATGTGGATCTCTTGGTCGTTGGTAAAAAGGGAGATGACCTTACAACATTATGAGAGGACACAGCAGCACGGATCGAGAGAGGATAATCCAAAGGAGTCGAACACCAAGTGTCACAATTTCCCAATAACTAATCAGCTGCTTAGACTTTAAGAAATGTCTTCAATGAAAATGTAATATCCTTGGAATTCTCTCCGCTTTTGAAGGTGCATTTGAAATTGGGATCCATGGACTTGTGATGAGTTTATTGCCGTACCCACTCGTAGAGGGATCATATACATTGAACTTAGATGTAGATACTTTGAAAAAAGTAGCAGACATTAAATTGGAAGCGGTAATAAATATGGAGGAAAGATTGAGAATAAATAGTCTCCCTTGCAGTTGGGGTACAATGTATTGCTTGAGATCAGAGGAATCCTGGAGCCAGGACAAAGTGATCCTGTGTTTCCCAAGGATTTGATTGTTGTTGGATTAGTAAAAAGTGGAAGGGCCGAAGGGTCTTCTGATCCTTCGACTGCTTGATTTGTCTTCTGATGCTGATTGGGTTCACCTGTGTATTCGCTCGCTCGCTCGCTGATTGGTTGCTTCAGTTACGCGAGGCAACGTGTTGATTCGGTGAGGCCGTTATTTGATTGGACGCTGAAGTCGGGTTGGATTGATGGGCGGGTTCGCTGGTTGATTGGCTCTTGCTGTGAGGAGGCGGGACATTTGCGGCAGCGTCGTCTGCTCGGGGTCCGTCGTGTCGCCTCGGGCGCGAATGGGAGTAAGTTGGCGGAGGCGCCGGAACCTTCCACAGCCGCGCGGTCCAGGGAAAGCGGGCGACCCGCAGCCCACCGGGCCCCACCCGGGAGCGGCCGGTACCGGCTGGGTGTTTGGGTGGAGCCGAGGCGTCGGTGCGAGGCCTGATGCCGCCGACAGGGCGAGGCTGGAGGCCGCGGGGTTACTTGCAGCGGGAAGGGGCGGGGGTAGGTGATTGGCAAGTCTGGTTTGCGCATGCGTGGTGAGTTCGCGCAAATGTTGCAGATACGCATGTGCCGATTGAGGGCGACGAAGCGAACCCTTTCGCAAGTGGCAACTGACCACTGGCGCATGCGCACAGAAATTAAGATGGCTGCCCCCAGCTAATGGACCCTGAGTCACAAAGTCAATCCTGTGACTGTTCTCGTTTGTCAAATCATTTGATTTTAAAAATAGGCTCTAAGACTTCAGGGCTCCTCGCACGGGGGCAAAACGCCGACTTGCGACCATTGTGGGGTCTGATTGATCCTTTGGACTCCATTATGGTCGCAGGACGGGGAGGACCTGTCGGGGTCATTGGGTCGCTGAGGAAGGGATGGAAAACCAATCCATTTTTTGCTTCCCAGTGCTCATAGAATGTGCCTGATTCCATCCGTTTTTCCTGTTGTAGCATCACATTCTTCATCGTTAGATGTTATTTTTTAAAGTTGTGTCACCTGAACAATATTGCTCCAATCCTTCTGATCCTGATGTACCATGTGTTTAAAATGTAATGTTTCTCAGTTACTTGATCGAATGCCTTAAAAATATAGGGACTTTGGTGTTAAAAATACAGAGTAAAGATTTCACCAATCCTTTTGAATTTATGATCTCTGGGATTTCTGGTCATGTTTTCTATTTAGGTTGGTGTATCTTGCAGACCTGTTTGGTTGTAGCAAGTAAGAAGTTTTCCATTTGTAGCATCCGCTGCGGCAGCGCTACTAAATAAAGAGACATCCAACCAAGGTGAGTGTAAAACAAAGACTGGCTTTTCTGGTTTAAATTTCCCACGTGTGCTCACTGGCCCACCCACTTCTGGTAACGTGCCCCTGACTTCCAGCATCACTCTCCAGCTGGCTGGCCGCTACGCGGAAGTGAAGGGCATCTCAGCCCGCACATGGTGCAAGGCCCAGGCTCCTTCTCAGTGATAAAGGGGACTCTGTGCCATCTTGGACTGTCCAAGTGTTGCAGTTATTTGGCCTTTTTTGCTTGCCCAGTTGCCTAGTGCGCTACAATTTCAGCGTTGATAAGGGGGAAATTCTTTCAATGTTTTATTCACTTTTATTACAGAATTCTTCCTAGTATATCTGTGTAACATTGAAAATTATGGGTTTTCATGAACAGGGATCATGATTTTACTCATAATTTGGCGAGCCAATGGATAGGACAGTTTTTGCTAATGCCCCATGGGAAGCAAAATAAAAATGAAGTGACAAAATTAGGAAGGTTTGTTGACCCATCTTTTTAAGCAGGATGTCAGGATGATTTTCATCTAGCTTGCTGAATTAAAATGTGATTTGTCAGTTCTTAATGGCAGCTGCCATTATTGGCATTGCAAGGAGAGATGGGAAATGGGTCAGGTCCTTGGTGGTCCCAGTAATGCAACGTAGAAAGATGTCACGGGGCTGAATGTGGTTTAGGGAGGGAGAGGGTATTAATTTTTAGGAAAAGTATGTGGCCAGCCACCTATCAATATTTTTTTATCAAATAGAAATTCCTGCTGGTAGAGGCCATTTCCTACTTTGAACAGGCCCAATGTCATTATCCAAGCAGATATTGTTAAGAGCCCAAAGGATCCCAAAACCCAGCAGCAAGAGACATTCACCAAGACAAGTGGTTTTTAAAACAGAAGTTATTTTTAATCAAATTTAATCATGAAAATAGAATTAAACTTTAACCTAACTCTATACTCTAACCTAACTCTATACTTAACAGTGCGGCTTTCGCGCAAACAGAGGAACTACTGACATGGTCTTTGCCCTCAGACAGCTCCAAGAAAAGTGCAGAGAACAAAACAAAGGACTCTACATCACCTTTGTTGACCTCACCAAAGCCTTCGACACCAAATACTAGAGCGCATCGGATGTCCCCCAAAGTTCCTCAACATGATTATCCAACTGCACGAAAACCAACAAGGTCGGGTCAGATACAGCAATGAGCTCTCTGAACCCTTCTCCATTAACAATGGCGTGAAGCAAGGCTGTGTTCTCGCACCAACCCTCTTTTCAATCTTCTTCAGCATGATGCTGAACCAAGCCATGAAAGACCCCAACAATGAAGACGCTGTTTATATCCGGTACTGCACGGATGGCAGTCTCTTCAATCTGAGGCGCCTGCAAGCTCACACCAAGACACAAGAGAAACTTGTCCGTGAACTACTCTTTGCAGACGATGCCGCTTTAGTTGCCCATTCAGAGCCAGCTCTTCAGCGCTTGACGTCCTGCTTTGCGGAAACTACCAAAATGTTTGGCCTGGAAGTCAGCCTGAAGAAAACTGAGGTCCTCCATCAGCCAGCTCCCCACCATGATTACCAGCCCCCCCACATCTCCATCGGGCACACAAAACTCAAAACGGTCAACCAGTTTACCTATCTCGGCTGCACCATTTCATCAGATGCAAGGATCGACAATGAGATAGACAATAGACTCGCCAAGGCAAATAGCGCCTTTGGAAGACTACACAAAAGAGTCTGGGAAAACAACCAACTGAAAGACCTCACAAAGATAAGCGTATACAGAGCCGTTGTCATACCCACACTCCTGTTCGGCTCCGAATCATGGGTCCTCTACCGGCACCACCTACGGCTCCTAGAACGCTTCCACCAGTGTTGTCTCCGCTCCATCCTCAACATCCATTGGAGCGCTTACATCCCTAACGTCGAAGTACTCGAGATGGCAGAGGTCGACAGCATCGAGTCCACGCTGCTGAAGATCCAGCTGCGCTGGATGGGTCACGTCTCCAGAATGGAGGACCATCGCCTTCCCAAGATCGTGTTATATGGCGAGCTCTCCACTGGCCACCGTGACAGAGGTGCACCAAAGAAAAGGTACAAGGACTGCCTAAAGAAATCTCTTGGTGCCTGCCACATTGACCACTGCCAGTGGGCTGATAACGCCTCAAACCGTGCATCTTGGCGCCTCACAGTTTGGCGGGCAGCAACCTCCTTTGAAGAAGACCGCAGAGCCCACCTCACTGACAAAAGGCAAAGGAGGAAAAACCCAACATCCAACCCCAACCAACCAATTTTCCCCTGCAACCGCTGCAATCGTGTCTGCCTGTCCCGCATCGGACTTGTCAGCCACAAACGAGCCTGCAGCTGACGTGGACTTTTTACCCCCTCCATAAATCTTCGTCCGCGAAGCCAAGCCAAAAAGAATACTTAACAAACCCAAATTAACCCCTTTTTAATTCTAAGTGCACATATTTGTAATGTGTTTAAATTTAAGAAAAGTGATTTGGTTCACAGTTCAATCTTACTTCTCTTTCTTCCAAGTTCTCTGGATGCAGGCAATTCCGCTGTGCACAGAATGGAATGTGTATAAATTTCACCAGGATTTGGTGCTCGAAAGGTAAATGTTTACCGCTCAGGATAGTTCTTGTAGGGTTTTTAGAGAGAGGTGTGTTGTTCCAGGATTTCCACAACTTAGGTACCACCATTAGTCACCTCAATGTCTCACTGATGAACTTTGCCCCGTTAGGGTTTTCTAGATGGTAACTTATTTCTGCAAGCTACTACAGAGTTCCATTCCTCTTTTTCCAAACAACAGGAGTTCTTTCTTCTGCTTAACCTAGTGTTAGATAAACAAAACCTAGGAGTGAATTTCCTGTAAGCAGCCTGCAGAAAGGTACTTGCAGCCATCCTGGCTCCATTTCCAAACAATGGTCATTCATTTTATGACATCAGTTTGATTAACACCTACTTTTGAATGTGAATAACATTCTCCAGAGATCTTCAATAATTCTTCAGTCTTTCAAATAAGATGTTTTAAAATGTATGTGTGTGTATGTATGTAACCTACTCTAAATCTTACCAAAATCCCAAATATTACCAAATTCTCCAAATATATTTATCCATTACAATATCACGTAAGGAGCATTTAAGAGATTCTTAGACAGGCATATATGGGTGAATGAAAAACAGGGTTGTAGCGGATGCACAGCACAGTATTACAAACCACCACCATCAGTTCACAGACTTACCTGACACGTCGCGGGCTAACAGTGCTGGGTACCAAAGTACAGTGAGTGGATCAAATGAAGCCCCTGCCTAAAGGCATGGGGCACTAATGGCTCGTAGATTTAACCTGCTAGTCCTGTGGACCGGAAGGTGTTCACTAATATTCTCATTGACAAGCAGGGAATAAAAGGTCTGTGTATGTCTGCAATAAACCAGTCTTGAGTTGACTACCTTTGTATGTGTTTGCCTTTATTTAGCAGCATCTACCACAGTAGCCGCTACAGGGTTTTTTTTTTGTTAGAAATATCTAGATCAACACAACATCGTGGGCCAAAGGGCTTGTACCGTTTTATCATATTCTGCTATTGCTTGACTTTGAATATCTGTTGTAAGCTCTGTGAGACTTCAGTAATGTAGCAAATGTGCACAGCAACATTGCAGTCAGGAGTTTGTATCTCCTGGTTGACTTGAGCTTTTCTCTTTTTCACACAATGCTTTCTAGTTCTGGTCAGTAAGAAAAGAAATATTGTGCATGTTGAATATGTCATTATGTCTGAAAGTAACACTGGAAAAGAGTCAGTAATACCAAGGTAAATAGCATCCTTTAGTGGCTGGTGCAGTTTCCTGACGGGCACAAGTTATCACTCAGTGGCGACAGTGATGTGAAAATGTGGGTAAATTATTTTGTATATGATTTATACATGTTAAAATTAGCTGTTGTTTGTTCCAATTTCAGGTAGGAGTGGTTGCAAAGTGGGTAAGGATAGAAAATACTTGGGGATAAAAAACTGGGGCTTGCATTTGATGGTGTGAAAGTCAAAATGGAAACTCAGAATAAGGCTCATCTGATTTAGCAAGCCACTGGCTCTCATACATCCACCAGAAGTGAATCGAGAATTGAATTATGAGTCTTTTATGGTGGGTATCTTCAAAGTCTGTTGATTGCAAGACTAAATTAAGAGCCCTTTTGCCCCTGGCTGTGCTGAAAGATTGTTTTGTTTATTAACTAAATCTTTCTGAAAGGGAGAATAGTGTGAAGCGGCTTTCCAACTCGTTGGTGATGAATCTTGCAGTAAGATGTTTCAAATAATTATAGATTCCTAATTCCTCCCAGTCCTCGGGCATTTTCTCCTGCAATCTACATCAGTTACCACCATCCAGGGATTCTCATGAAGGGTAAGTTTCAAAATCACCTCCTCCAACCATGTCCGTGCCCTCTGTGGCAAGAAACCCAATCCAGAGTAAATGACAGATTGGCTGAGCGCCTCCACTTGGATCACAATGGCCATCTTGGCTCATGGTCACAAGATGTTTTAAGTTCCATTCCATTCCCACACTGACCTTTGTCTTCTGCCTCCTCCATTGTCTGGGTGAGGTCAAATACAAAGGAACCATCTCTTATTGAATTTGTGAATCGATGGTATGAATATGGAATTGTCCAAGTTCATGTAACCAGCCCACACCCCCCCAGGTTTTCTCTCTGTCCTGTTGATCCACTCAGTTCCCCTCATATTTTCCCTTCCAAACCAGATGACTTATAAATGTGGGCAGAGAAATTATAGATGGAGTTTAATCTGGACAAGTGTCTTGCACTTTGAGAAGAGTTGTAGTCGTGTTGCAATGAGGGATCTTGGGGTGCAAGCGCGAGCTCCTTGAAAGTGGCAACAAAAGTGTAGGGTGTTAAAGAAAGTATTCTTCATTGAGCAGGGCATGAAGTATAAACGTGGTTAGACCACATTTCAAGTGTTTTCTGCATTTCTAGTTGCTGCATGACAAAAAGAGTTTTTCAGGGGGTTGCTTGGGATAGAGCATTGGTTCTGGGGAGAGGTTGGACAAATTTGGATAGTTTTCTCTGGAACATTGGAAGCTGAGTGATGACCTGGTTGAAATTTATCCAATTATTGTAGTCCTGGAGAAGGTAGATTTCTTCTTCCCCCTCCCCTGTGGGAGATGTAAAAATACTACGATGCCTATATTGAACATGAGAGGGGAAAAGGAGAGAAGTGAGGCAGGTTTTTGCACAGTGCGGTGGGGGTCTGGCCCACGCTGCCAGGATAGTGGTGAAATCACCACGATTTAAGAGGCATTTGGTTGGTCACATGAACAAGAGGGAATAATGGGTGATGCGTATGGACCATGTGCTGACAGATGGGATTATGCTCTGTTGGGTGATGATTCATCTCTTTTCAAGGATTGTTGCCGATGGGCAATAAACTTTTCACAAAGGTCTATCTCCAATGAATGTATTTAGAACATTTCCATGAGTTAATTCCCTGTAGAAACACCAGTTTATCATTCAAGCTGTGGAGCCACAGCAATAATGCAAAGTAAAAGGCCATCAATACTGAATCCATTTCAATCAGCCTTCACCTTGTACAATGTTCAGTTGAGACAAGAAAATCAAAATGCAACTTTTATCATCAAGGAAAGATGAGTAATCCTCTGTACCACAGAATTATTGCTGAAAAAATATTTGGAAAATTTTGTGAATTCAGCTTCCAAACAGTTGATGAAGAGGAGCCACAACGAGATTTTTAAAAATTAAACCCAGAACATTTATTAGAAGATGTTTATCACAATAAACATGTTCAGGTTCAGTAATGATCGATTCTGGATTGGCATGTGGCAGTAATAAAAGGAATGCAGGATAGATATATTCCAAGGAAAAATAAATTAATGATTTGAATTGTGGTTTAAATGGTTTTGTGGCCAAATTTGCGGAGGTCACCAAGATAGGGGACAGAGTAGGAAATGTAGAAACCGTAAAGTTGCAGAAGGATATTGACAGATTAGGAAACTGGGCAAAATGATGGCAGATGAGATTTAACACCGAGAAATATACAGTTGTACATTTTGGCAGTGGAAATAAACAGGAAGCATACTATTTGGATGGGATGAAAATTCAGACCTTGGATGTGCAAAGGGACCTGGGTGTCCTTGTGCAAGGAAAACTAAAAGTTAATGACCAGGTGAAATTGGTCATGAAGAAAGCGAATGCTATGTTGGCATTCATTTCAAGATGAATAGTGTACAAGGGAAAAGTCATGTTAATGAGGCTCTATGGGGCACTGGTGAGACCTCATTTTGAGTACTGGGTGCAGTTTTGGGCCCCCTATCTGAGAAAGGATGTGATGTTGTTGGAGAGGGTGCAGAGGAGAATGATGAGGATGATTTCCAGAATACAAAATATAATGTACGAGGAGAGTTTGACAGCTCTTGGATTGTATTCATTGGGGTATCGGAAATTAAAAAAGAAAGCTCATGGAGATATTTTGTATTTTGAAAGGTTTAGATAGGGTGGATGCGGGTAAGATGTTTCCCTTGGTGGGTGAGTCGAGGACAAGAAAATTAGAGGTTATCCATCCAAAACAGAGATTGGGTTGAACTTCTTTCGCCAGAGTGTCATGGAGCTGTGGAACTTATTGCCTCATACAGCAGTGGATGCCAGATCACTGGGAGTATTTAAACAAGAAATAGACAAGTATCTCGTTAGTGAGGGCATGAAGGGATATGCGGAAAAGGCTGGAAATTGGAATGAGTGCAGAGTAGCTCAGTGTGTATTTACGGAGCAGATTCGATGGGCCTGGTGGCCTGGTTCTGTTCTTTTGTCTTGGGATCTTGTTCTCATTTGAGAGTGATTATCGAAGGCAACTGAGAAAAATGGAAACAATTTGAGGCAATTGTTGGAGTAGGTTATTTGTTTGCCATCTCTATGTAAAACTCCAAAATTATCTGTCACTTTGGATCAGTGCTGGTCCCTCCAATCCCTGAGGAACATAGTCTTTCTAATATGTCATGTGTTCTTTCAGCTACAAATGATTCTCTTTTTCAAACATGGCCACAGGTTACTCGTGCTTCATTTCTGTCTTGCAATCTTTTTGGGTGGTTTTTCAGTTGTAAATGTGGAAAATTCCATTTTGGGAGTGGATTTCTTGTCACATTTTTCCGTGATGTATTTGAAAAAACGTTGTTGTGTGGACTGCAGCTCTTGAATGCAAGTGAGCTGCATTTGTTGTCCTTCCAATGCCATCTGCTGCCTGACAAGCCTTCAACCTGATTCCTGCCCTTTCCAAGCCTTGCTCAAGTGTTTTCCTCGCCTCGTGACCCCATCGTAATGGTGTACAGACATGCAATAAGCCACCATATAAAGGCAGGGTCTGAGACGCAGGTCGTAATGCCCCCAGATTATCTTAAAATCGCAAGATTGGATTGGCAAGAGTTGGGTGTCGTCCACAGATCTGACAGCTGCTGGGCTTCACGGTTGCATATGGTTCTGAAAAATACTAGGGATTGGCGGCCTTGCAGAGATGATCGTCCCCTGAACAATTCCACCGTGCCTGACTGATACAATATTCCAAATTGACAAGACTTCTCAGCCAACCTCCACGGCAAATATGTATTTGCTAAAATAGATCTAGTACATGCTTACTATTAGATTCCATTTGAGTCTTCGGATGTCACGAAGACACCAGTGATGGTCCCGTTCGGCATGTTTGAGTTTCTGAGAATACCATTCGGTCTGTGGAATGCAGCTCAGACATTCCAGTGGTTCATGGACCACAAACTCACTGGCCTTGGGTTTTTTTTGGTGCTTGTGTTGATCGAGGAGATTCTGGTTGTAAGTGTGGATGAAGAGAAGCACAAGAGCCACCTTATCTCATTGTTTCCGAGGCTTGAGGAATGTGGCATCGTGATTAATCCCAGGAAAGTGTTTCTGGTGCTTCTGATCTTGTATTTATGGGACCTAGAGTTATGCAACATGGTATTTTGGCTGATGAATGAGAAGTGCGTGAATTTTGAGAATTTCCTCCCCCCATTAAGGTTGGCCAATTGTGATGGTTTTTAGGTATGAGGAATTTTTATCGCTGTTCCCTGGTGAATGCCACAGCATTTTTATTACCTCTTGCTGAACGACTCAAAGGATCTGATGTCTGCTTCAAAAAGACCTTAACTTTGTGTATGCTTTCCATGATGTGAACACTTTTCTTGCAAATGTCACGAAGCTTGTACATCAAATGCCTAAGGCCTTGCTCTCTTACAACAGATGCATCTGTCAGTGCTGTGGGAGCAGTGTTCGAACAACTAGTCTGTGGGCAATTGGAACCTTGGTGTTTTTTTTCAGCCAAGCGGTCACTGGCTCAGGCAAAGTATAGTACATTTGGGCAAGAACTCTTAGCTATCTATCTCGCAGTGAAACATTTCTGTTTTAAAAAATATATATTTATAGTTTTGTATACAGTTCAATATAATAATAGAATCGTATCCAAATGATACGTTCAATGATCAAAATAGAATAAAAAAATAAATGTTGTACTGTACATAAAAGTGAGAAGAGAAAAAAAGTATAAAAGAAAAAAATACAGATCTAGGTGCAAAGCTCCTGTGATTACTATTCCCTTCCAAAAGGAAAGGCAGGATATTAATAAAATAGTAGAATTAAACCAACATGATAAGGTTCAACCATTAAGATTAAAGAAAAGTGGTGGTGGGGTGGAGAAGTGAATACATTAGATATCCAAACCCATATCTAAATATGGTTTCCATATTTTGAAGTAGGTATCATACCCAGTTCTAATATTATAAATCACCTTTGCTAAGGAAATACAATTTTGCATTTCCCCACAATCAATTTTAAGATTGGATTCAGATCTAAAACATGAATTTGAAAAATTAGGAATAAATTAATTGATGTGCCATGAAATATAATTGATGAATAAGTTATTATTAACTAATCTATCAAAAACATTAACTGCTGTCCCAACAAGTGTCAGACCAGCAAAAAGGGTCAATTTCAGTTCCCAAATCCAATTCCCATCTTTCTTTTGATTTATTCAAGTCTGGATTTGGAGATTCCTCTTGAAGTAGAAGATACAATTTGGAAATGTTTCTTTGTAATTCCCTCATGAATCCCAATTTCCAATCCAATATTTCAGCTTTTTTATTGGAAGGTCATCCTTTGACCATTTGTACAGACCACCAGCCTCTTATGCATACTGTATCTCTACTTGCCAAGGGAGATTCAGCACTTGCACTTCATCCTTCAATTTTCATCAGACACACGTGACATCTGAGAGAAAGCGAATTGGTGCCCAATCCAGGTGCAACATTACATACAACTACTGACATCAATTTCAATGCCATGGCTCATGTACGATGCACTGATCCCGATTTCATCCGGTGTAACCAGATCAACTCTGGTCTCCATCTTCAAGATGTGACCCTGGATGAATCGGCTGAAATGTTGGTCTGATTTTTTTCCCCCAACAGGAAGGACTAGGCTATTTGTGTGTGCAGCTATGAGGCAGGAGATTTTCCCTTCACAATCTATCTCTTCCTGGTGGAAGAGCATCAATCAAACTGGTTAAGGAACATCTTACCTGGGTTCGTTTAAAACAGAATGTTGGATTATGGGCAAGGACTTGCTTGCTGGGTCAATGCCCTAAAGTCTCCAGGCACATGAAATTCAAGCTGGGGGATTTTGTTGTTTTGGATTCCCATTTCCAGCACATGCACCTTGTGGCTTGAAAGGTCCACTTCTGCCATCTCGGCAATGTACTTTTCTGCTCACGTGTGAGGACAGGACTACCAGGTGGAAGGATGAAATTCCTATCATCGGCATCTCTGTAGAGACAATTGATGGGACTTTTGTGGATCATTGGATTCCATCTTTTGGTGTTCTGGGCACTATTACAGCAGATCGAGGGTCTCAGTTCGAGTCAGCATTAGTCCGAGCTCTCACTGATCCTCTGGGCACTACCTGAATTATGGCTAAGCATTTCAGGGCCAACAGCATCTTTGAGCATTTTCCTTGACGATCGAAAGCACCATTGACAGCAGGTGGCAAATCATCGACATGGAGCGAAAGTTTGCCAATGGTTCTCCTTTGTGTGACTACAGCTCTTAGGGCAGATCATGGATGTTTAGTGGAAGAGCTAGTCTATGACTGTATGCTGACCTTGCCAGGTGAGTTTGTGAATCTGAGTCCAGACACAGTGCTCATAAACAGGTCAGTTATCTTGATTTTCTTCGAAAAATGAGATTACTCTGATGTTCTCCTATGTGGCAGCATCATCTGCAGTGGATGTGCCAAATGATTTACAACACTGTACTCGTGTGTTTCTTTGACATGATGTTGTTCGTAAACCACTTTAGCCCATTTACGATGGTCCTTTCCAGGTCTTATGGCACCATCCATAGTGTTTTGTGATTGACAGTAATGGAAAATGTAACACTGTTTCCATCAACAGGTTGAAGCCAGTGTATTTTGAATGTCCACATTCTGCATCAGGGCCAGAGGGCCAGTGTGCCAGAGGGCCAGTGTGCCGGAGGGCCAGTGTGCCGGAGGGCCAGTGTGCCGGAGGGCCAGTGTGCCGGAGGGCCAGTGTGCCGGAGGGCCAGTGTGCCGGAGGGCCAGTGTGCCGGAGGGCCAGTGTGCCGGAGGGCCAGTGTGCCGGAGGGCCAGTGTGCCGGAGGGCCAGTGTGCCGGAGGGCCAGTGTGCCGGAGGGCCAGTGTGCCGGAGGGCCAGTGTGCCGGAGGGCCAGTGTGCCGGAGGGCCAGTGTGCCGGAGGGCCAGTGTGCCGGAGGGCCAGTGTGCCGGAGGGCCAGTGTGCCGGAGGGCCAGTGTGCCGGAGGGCCGGCGGGCCAGCGGGCCGGCGGGCCGGCGGGCCGGCGGGCCGGCGGGCCGGCGGACCGGCGCGCCAGAGGACCAGACGTACCCCTGCATTTCCTGTCTTGCAGTATCACACAAGTTCAGGCTGAACTGTCAACTCTCCAGACCGTTACCCTGGGGACAGTTCCATTCAGTCGCCTCCTTGCATGGAGTACAGGCTGGAGGTGGGGGGGAGGGGGCTGTCACGGTGATGTATCTGCCTGCTTTGGGAACGGTGCCAGTTGCCGCTGATGATGTCATTGGATCGTCGCACTGGAGGAATAGCCCACGTGCGCAGGTGCGTTAAGCGTCAGTATATGGGTGATGGATCTCGGATGCAGGAGGAGTTGACAGAGAGGGTCAGGATCACCGTGTGGCACTGAGCTAAGGAGAAGGTCAAAGGGGTTTGGCTGGGTGATGTTTGGGGAGTTGAAGAATGCAATGTTGTGTCTGAGGAGGATAAAGAAGGTCGACTGCATTGTCTTCTGGAGGAAACGTGTGAGGGTATTCTTTAATTGTTTGTAAACGATGGTATATCAGTGCCGTTACAAACCTAACCCTTCCCTACCTCACACTCATTACCCTCTATTATTTTTCCATCCATGTATCTTAGAGTGTTTTGAATGTCCTTATTGTACCAGCCCCCACCTCCACCCGAGCAATGCATCCGAGATCCTCACAGGTCTGTATTTTATAAAAAAAAACTTGTTTAGACGATCAAATCAAATGATGAATGAAGTTCTATTGCAACATCTTGTGATCTCATCATCATTTCTTTGCAGATTATGGGCAAATTGAGAGAAAAATGTTTGTCTTAAATAGACACTATGAAGGAGAGGGGGAAGGGTGGATCCCTTATTGTATCTGCTGTGCAAATACGAGCTGCATTGTTACACCTCATAACAACACATGTTGAAGAATACTGCGGAATGGTCATGATCTAAAATACCCAAACTGGAGAAATAAATTGAGATGAATGCCTTTGGAATGAACTTTGGAAGGCATCATTGGGTTTTCGTGACTTGCTCATGAACCAGAATTTCTCTCACTTGGGTTCTGGCTCCTGAGCCTATTCTCTTGCTTCTATTTCAATCAAGTGGCTACTTTCCCTTCCTGGCTCCCATGCAAGCTCGCTATGGCTTCTTTTGTACTGACTGTTATTATGTTGTTGCAAAGTACTGTCCATCCATCTTTTCTCAAAATCTGGACTAATCCGTACCAACTCATGAAATATTGATGCTCTCCATTTATTGACTTCCTTGATTTGAGTTTCTTCATGTCCAACATGGTTCAACAGTGGATGGCAGAATCGCAACTCTGTTGCGCTGCCAGTGATAGGGATGGGGTTCAAATCCTGCTCTCTCTGTGAGGAGTTTCTATGTTCTCCCTGTGTGTGCTTAGGTTTTCCCCGGGGTGGGGGAGGGGGATCCAGATTTTTCCCACTGTTCAAAAAGTATGAGTGTGTTGAAGGTGAATTGGGAGGCACAGGTTTGTGGGCCTAAAGGGTCTGTTACTGTGCTGTAACTAATCTTAAAGTATCGCATTGACTCTGATATGTCACTAATGTAAATCTTGGTAGTAATGGTGTGTATGATTCAGCTTTGTCTTGATCTCTGCGGCTATTGGCCTCGCCTCTCATGTGGAACCCTATAACTTGGGTGTTTTGGAATTACTTAGTTGTGAGCAGTATATCTGAATGAATAGCTTCACTAATTACTCACCATGTTCATGTTTAAAGTCCATCTATCCTTGTCTGCCAAGTCTGCACTGGAAAATTGTAAATGTTACTCCACTCTTTAAGAAGGAAGAGAGGCAAAAGACTGTAAATTTTAGACCAATCTTCACATTTAAAAAATCACGTAATTTGTTATCTTTTCCAAACAAATACAAGCTTTCATTTTGCCAATGATTCATATTTAAATCCACATAATTTTTCCAAGTAATCCCAATACATTCCCTCGCCACTGCTCATACTTACTGAATAAACTCAATTTGAGATTTATCCATTCTTAAACCCATTGTTAAAGTTGTAATATACCCCATTTAAAAAAAGCAGTGGATCTAACATTAAAGTAGTCTCCAATAATTCCGCCTTAAACTCTTTAATTTTTATCCTAAAAGACTTACTTTATCACACAACCAGACAGAATTGAAAAAAAAGTACCAATTTGAGTCCCACAATTAAAACATAAATCCGAATGACTAAATCCATATCTTTTTAACTTTTCCGGGATTTAATACAACTGATGTTGAAAATTATAGTTCACCAAATTTAGTCACACTATCTTCACACATAGTAGTCCATCCTTCTTGAGATAATTCTAAGGATAAATCTTTCTCCCATTTAGGCTTTGATTTATCTAAATCCAGTTTAGCCATTTTTTCTTGCAACAAAGAATACATTTCTGAAATAAATCCCTTTCTGCCCCATTTACAATTAAATTTTTAAATTTAGTTAACTTAGGCATGTTCGATTCCCACCCAAAACTCTTCACTACTGGAGCATGTACTTGAAAATATGCAAGCAAAGAATTTAACAGTACCTCAATTTTTTCCTGAAGCCTAACATAAGAAAAAAATATCCCATCTTCAAAACAATCTGCTAACACTTGAACACCTTTCATCTGGCAAATCTTTAAATACTGAGATTACTTATCGAGAAGGAGATGTAGTTATCCTGATATGATGGAATTTGTAATGAAACCTTACCTCCAGTTCCTATTGACAGATTTCTTTTATACCAAGTATCACATACATGTCATAATACTGGCACATTATAATAATGCAAAAGACGAGGAGTCCATCTAAATATACACTGATGTATAATAAAATGTGAAATCTGTGATAATAACATTTTAGCCCAGTGTGGAGGTTGATTAACATTGAACATCCTATTAATAAATTTTAACTGATAATTAACTAATAATTTAGTAAATAATTCTGAAAATGAAGCCATTGTCGTCCCTAATGCATATTGCCATGTTAAATTTTGCAAAAATACTCTAGCCAATGTACCTTTCTATAAAAATATTCTGATTGCTGCATAACTCTTTAAAAACTATGTTTGGAAGCGAACATGGAATTGATTGAAAAAGCTATTAAATATAAGGAAAATTATTCTTTTTAATACAATTCACATGTGCCATTCATGTCAAAGGAAGGTTTTTCCATTTGATTAAATCAGCTTTAATTTTATCAATAGAGAAACATAGTTCAACTTACACAAATGTTGATAATCCACATCAACCATTACCTCTAAATATTTAATTTTCATTTTTCATCTAAGCTGTGTAATCTGTTTACAAGCAGGATAATCTTCCTCTGTAATTGGTAATATCTTCCTCTTATCCTGATTAACCTTATAACCAGACATTTCTCCATATTGTACCAAACCTTATATTCTCTTCCTTTATTTTAATCCCACTAATTTTATAATTTTGTCTTATAGCTTGGGCTAGCGGTTCTATCACCAATGGTGACAAAGGACAACCTTGCCTAGTGGAGCGTGTTAAATTAAACGTATCTGAAATTTGTCCATTCGTCACCATCCTCACCAAGGGATTTTTATACAAGTCTTTAACCCAACCAGGTAAAAAAGGTCCAAACTTAAATCTTCAAGTACTTTAAATAAAAAGTACCTTTCAACTCGATCAAAGGCTTTTTCCGCATCTAATGCCACTCTCATTGATTCATTCAAACAATGTCTTGACACATTAATCAACGTCAACAGTCTAACAATATTTTCAGAAGAAAATCTATTCTTAATGAAACCTGCTTGATCAACATGTATTAAACGTGATAAATACTTTGCAAGTCTATTAGCTTGGATAACATAACATATAACATAACAATTACAGCACGGAAACAGGCCATTAGGCCCTTCTAGTCCGCACCGAACCAAACACCCCTTTCTAGTCCCACCTCCCTGCACAATGCCCATAACCCTCCATCTTCTCATCCATATACTTGTCCAACCTTTTCTTAAATAATACAATTGACTCCGCCGCCACTATTTCTCCCGGAAGATCATTCCACACGGCTACCACTCTCTGAGTAAAGAAGTTCCCCCTCATGTTACCTCTAAACCTCTGCCCCTTAATTCTTAACTCATGTCCTCTTGTTTTAATCTTTCCTCCTCTTAACGGAAATAGTCTATCCACATCCACTCTGTCTATCCCCTTCATAATCTTAAATACTTCTATCAAATCCCCTCTCAACCTTCTACGCTCCAAAGAATAAAGACCTAATCTGTCCAATCTCTCCCTATACTCTAGATGCTTAAACCCAGGTAACATTCTGGTAAACCTTCGCTGCACTCTCTCCACTCTGTTTATATCCTTCCTGTAATTAGGCGACCAGAACTGCACACAGAACTCCAAATTAGGCCGCACCAACGTCTTATACAATCTCAACATCACCTCCCAACTCCTAAATTCCATGCAATGATTGATAAAGGCCAGCATACTAAAAGCCTTCTTCACCACCCTATTCACGTGAGTTTCTACCTTCAGGGAACGATGTACCGTTACTCCTAAATCTTTCTGCTCTTCTGTATTCCTCAATGCTCTCCCATTTACCACATATGTCCTATTCTGATTCTTCTTACCAAAATGAAGCACCTCACACTTATCAGCATTAAATTCCATCTGCCATTTTTCAGCCCACTTTTCTAAGCAGCCCAAATCCCTCTGCAATCCTTGAAAACCTTCTTCATTATCCACTATTCCACCTATCTTAGTATCGTCTGCATATTTACTAATCCAATTCACCACCCCATCATCTAGATCATTAATGTATATAACGAACAACAATGGGCCCAATACAGATCCTTGAGGCACACCACTGGTCACCGGCCTCCAACCTGACAGACAATTATCCACTACCACTCTCTGGCCTCTCCCTTTCAGCCAATGTTCAATCCATTTGACTATCTTAAAATTTATACCTAAAGACTGCACCTTCCTAACTAACCTTCCATGTGGTACCTTATCGAAGGCCTTACTGAAGTCCATATAGACAACATCCACTGCGCTACCCTCATCCACATTCCTAGTCACCTCTTCAAAAAATTCAATCAGATTGGTCAAACATGACCTTCCTCCCACAAATCCATGTTGAGTGCTCCTGATCAGACCCTGTCTATCCAGATGTTTATAAGTACTATCTCTAAGAATTTTCTCCATTAATTTACCTACCACAGACGTCAAACTTACAGGCCGATAGTTGCCAGGCTTCCTCCTTGAACCCTTTTTAAATAACTACTATCTTATAATCTACATTTAATAAAGATATTGGTCGATATGAGGCAACTTTCATTGGGGCTCGTTCTTTTTTGCAATAGCTAAGTCTAGGTCTAGAAAAGGATTCTGGAAATGCTTTTGCTCTTCTGTAGCTTGTTTAAGAACATCCACCAAAAATTCTTTATAAAACCCTCCTGTAAACCCATCTTCTCCAGGTGATATTCAATATAGCTTCTTCAATTTCTAAGTAATTGAAAGGAACTTCCAATTCTGTCCTATCTTTATCGTCCAAAACTGTTATCTCCAAACTACCTAAAAAAGACTCAACACGTTCCTCATCCTGACTTACTTCAAAAGGATATAAATTCTGGTAAAATGAGTGAAATTCATCATTCATTTTCTGAGGTTTAAAAGTGACTCCTGTATTATCTCATCGCATTTATTGTCCTTGATGCCTGTTCAGTCTTTAATTGCCGAGCGAAAACCTTATGCGCTCTTTCTCCTTACTCATAGTATCGCTATTTGGATCATTGTATTAATTTTTCATATTTTTATGTTTGCATTATATTATAACAGTTTCAACTGAATCAAAAAAGTCTTTTTATCCACAGTCGAATTTCGTTGGAATTCCTTCTCTCAAATTGTTATTTCCTTCTCCAAATTTTGCCTCTCTGCCAAATGCTGTGTCTTAATTCTTGCAGTATAATTGATTATCAGACCTCTTAAATAAGCTTTTAAAACATCCCACAAAACAAATTTACTTTGTACTGAATATGTATTAATTTGAAAATAAGACTGAATATGGTCTTTGATATAACTTAGAAACTTTGGTTGCTTCAATAACATCCCATTAAACCTTCACCGATAAGGGGTGTCTACATTATGCAAACCAGAACATGTGCAGGTGCACAATCCTTTATCCAGAACCCTTGGAGGGGTCACTGTGGTTCGGCTTTCAGATTTTTCTGGATTTTGGAAAGCTAGATTTAAGCCCACCCGAATCGTGCTGCTGTATCCATTCCCTTCCAGTCATGCTGCCATTTCCCTCACCCACCCCTCTCCCACCTGACTTGTGCTGCTGTCTCTCTCCCCACTTGCTGGTGTTTGGAACTTTCTGGATTTTAGATGTCTGGATAAAGGATTGTGTACTTCTACTTAACAATGAAGAATGATCAGACAAATCCTACTCTTATACTCTGCATGTATAAATCTACCCTGTAATTATACTGACATTAAGCAAAAGTCGATTCTCGAAAAAGAATCATGTCTGGGTGAATAAAAATAAAAGTCTTTTTCTGTCAGAATTAACTTCCTCCACATTTCTACCAAATTCAAATCTTTCATTGAGTCTAACATCCATTTAGCTATTTTGGTTCCTTGTATAGTTTTTGGAAATTTATCCAACACTCAATTAAAATCCCCACCAACCAAAATATTTTCATTAGCTTGACCCAGATTCAAAAAAGTTTCAAAACTAACGTCTTCATCATTTTCAATGGGTGGATAAACATTCATCAAAGTCCATGCTTCAGCAAAAATTTTACATTTCACCAACAGCTCTCTACCCAATGTGGCAGAGAATGATTCCAACTGAAACGGTATCATCTTATGAACCAAAGTATCAACTCACCTCGAGCTTTCGAATTAAATGGAGATGAAAAACATGTCCGACCCAATCTCTTTTCAATTTCATATGTTCTTTCTCAGCCATATGAGTTTGTTGCAAAAAAGCAAGATCAACCTTCATTTTCTTTATATATGCCAATATTCCCTTCCTTTTCATCGGATTATTAAGTCATTTAGCATTAAAGGTCACAAAATTTAAATGAGCCATAACTTAATTTCCTCCCGAGATTGACACTTCACACAGCAATTACAATTAGGTATAAATGTTTAAAAAACCCAAAACCCTCTTTCAAACAATAAGAAACCCCTGTTAAAAATGTAAAAACCTAAGAGCCCAAGAGTCGGATCTGCCTCTGTGGACCAGGTGCAGTCAATCCCACAAGTGGCAGATGACTTTAGAAGTAGTAGAGTCAACCATCACCCCTCCAACCGAACATTAAAACCCATAAGTCATCCCAGTGATAACACCCACATTGAGCTTGAGCTTCATCTTCAACATCACTCACCAATTCTGATTCCAACTTCTTTTTCCCGTTCCCATTCTCAATGTTATCCTCGGACATTTTCCCCATCGATTCCTTCAAATCTGGGAAGGAATTTGCAAAAGATAATGCACCATAAGAACTCTCAAAACATTGAGACTGATCTCGCCCATAAGTCACCTTAAATATCATCAGATACCAAAAAGTAAACTTGTACCCTTTCTTTCACAGCACTGCTTTGACCAGATTAAACTCTTTCCATCACTTAATAATCTCCCGACTTAAATCAGCATAAAAGCTGATCAAGGCAACTTTCTGATCCGCAAGCCACAATATAATTTCTCTTTCCTGATATCACAAACATCTTAAAAGAACTGCTCTTCACATTTGACCCAGAAAAGGTTTTCTCCTTCACACCCTATGAGCCCGATCTAAAAAGACTCGACTCCCAACACCTCTGGAATCCATTTCCAAAAATAATTTTACAGGATCTGAACCTTCAATATCTTCCGGTAAACCAACTATCTTAATATTATTACAACAACTTTGATTTTCCAACAAATCAATGTTTTTTAACAAATCTCTCTTCTGGACATCCCAGCCTGTAAACAAATCCTCAATATGATCCATTCTCTCCACATAATGGTGGTCCACACGGTCCTTACAGTCAATAGAAATGTCTTCTATCTTCTTAAATTGACCTTGTCCAGTGTCCACTGCAGTTAAACTCTTATTAATATCAACTTGAATAAATGTAATTTCTTCACACATACCAGCCATTATTTCCTTTATACCAGCAAATTGATCATTTAAAGTTTCAAAATTTTAGGTCATAGAAGACATCATCTTTTCATTTGGTTGGATCAGTTCTGTAGACATGAAGTTGACTTCTATCCCTGTTGCAGGGGCCTTGAAGATTGGGGAAGGTGTCTGTGGTTAAACAACAGCTTTAATTGAAGGAGATGTTCTTAAAGCCTAAGGCCTTCCTTCAGTGAGTCCAACTGCAGCAAGTAGTCATTCTTGCTCTTCTTCTTCTCGAATTTCTGAGTTGTCCTCCTCCACCTCATACCTGGCAGCCCTACTGTGGATCTGATCCAGAATTTCCTGCATGTGATAACATCCATCCATGCTGAGAAGCTCAGTAGCACGCAGGGGAGCATCTCCAGATGGGGCGCTGCATACTGTCAGTCGTCTTCCTGTTAATTCGTGCTTGCATTTGGGCACCCACCCCCCCGCTCTCCTTAGTCAAGCCAGGCTCGGGTCAGATTCCATGCTCGCGCTCCTCCTGGCCCACCGCCAGGCCAAAGATCTTGGCGACATCTTGCATCTCTGGATGCGCAGAGGATGCGGACATTTCTTCCAGCTTCTCCCGAGTTCCATGTTGAGGATTCGGATCTATCTCTAACTGCTCCTGAGGTTCCTTCTGAAAGGTCGGCCTTGCTTCTTCTGTACTTTTCACAGGTTGACAACCTAGTTTTTTTCTAAGTTGCTTGTTATGATATGGTATTGTATGTACTGACCACAACAGGCATGGGCTGCCCCCCCCTCCTGATGTCATCCTCTCCTAGACTCCTCCCCTGTGACCCAGGCCATAAAGGTCAAGCCACCTCTTCCTTCCCTTCACTTCCCTCACTTGGACAGGGGCCTGCAGTCTTGTGTGTAATAAAGCCTATCATTCCCCTCAGTCTTTGTCTCTGTGATTATTGGGCCAACTGGTCGTGCCCAACACTGCTTTTTTCTTTTCTTCATTTCCAGAATCCTATTGTAGTAAATTTCTCTTCAAAACACTGATAAAGTCAAAAAAGTCACTACAGTTCGAGTATTGAACAGTTCAGTCAGAGAGAGGTGTCTTCTCATGTCATTTTCCGATGCCATCTTTCCACGACCCTGCACCCCCCTCCCCTCAGCTGACTCCTTGAACACCATCCAATCCAAGGACTCTAGGCAGCCCTGCAGCTGTCTTCCCTCCCGTGACCACCTTCTGGTTGTCCTGATCTCGTAAGTGTTGTGAGCAATTTTAGGCCCCATTTCTAAGAGAGGATGTGATGGCCCAGAGGTTGTTTGCAAGAATGATCCTGGGGATGAGAGGAATAATGTTGGAGGAGCATTTGATGGTTCTGGGCCTGGACTCGCCAGTGTTTAGAAAGATGAGGCAGGACCTCATTGAAATCTGATGAATAGTGAAAGAGCTGGAGAGAGAGGATTTTGCCAGTCCTGCGAGAGTTTAGGATCAATGGGCACAACCTCAGAATAAAAGGATGTCTGCTTAAAACGGAGATGGAGAAACATTTTCATCTAGAGCAGTGATTTTCAAACTCCTCCTCCACACCCCCAGCCCCACCCCCCGGATAATATTCCACTTAATCCTTGTGCCAGAAGTGCTCTGTTAGTAAGGGATTACTTAAGGTGGAATGTGATTGGAAAGAAAAAGTTTGAAAACCACTCTTTTAATTGTACATCATTGACTTGTTCTGTGTGTGGTTTCATAACTCCAGAGGAAATGGGCCAATGAGAGTTTTCCTCAAGCAAAATATTTCCTTCACAATTAGGTCTATTGCAGTCTTTCTCAGCCTTTTTTCTCATTCATATGCCACTTTAAACAATCTCTTACTCATTTTTTGACACTCCAAGGAATAAAGTCCCAACCTGTTCAACCTTTCCCTGTAGCTCAACTCCTGAAGACCTGGCACCTTCCAAGTAAATCTTCTCTGCACTCTTTCAATCTTACTAATACCCTTCCTGTAGCTAGGTGACCAGAACTGCACACAATACTCCAAATGTGGCCTCACCAACATCTTATAAAACCTCACCATAACTTCCCAACTCCTATTTTCTTTTTGTTAATTAATGAAGGCCAAGATGACAAAAGCTGTCTTTAGAACCCTGTCGTCCTGTGACACCACTTTCATGGAATTATGTAACTGTGTTTTATCTCTTGCTGCAGATTTGTATAACTTCTCTGTTCAATTTCATAATGTTGGCTTCTGGACTATTTTATTGTGCCCCTTGATCTAGAGAGTTCTGGCAGAGCCAAGCAATTTTGTTTTCTTTTGTCAGCTCAAATTTTGTCACATTGATCCAAAAACAAGTATTTTCACCATTCCTTCATTTCAGATTCTCTGCAGCTGTGGTATTGTACCTCACAGTGACGGCATCATGTTTGTCTTGTTTATCCTTTTCTCCTCCATCCAGACAGATGTGTTGATCAATGAGTCGACTCCACTCATCCAGCACCACTGCCATTTCTGCTGCTCGGGCTTTTCACCTCACGTATTCATTTTGTTATTTCCCTTCTTCTTTTTCTCAGCAAAGAGAATCCGGTTTGTTTGATCATCTTTCTGAATCCCAGTGAAAGGTTATCGACCTGAATGTTGCAACTCCGATTATTTTTCCAGTAGATGACCTGCTGAGTATTTCCAGCATTGAGTTTTTATTTTACTGCCTTGGTGTATTACTGAGTGCTTTGAATGGGAGAAGAAATGTGGGCTGTGTTAAGTAAAGATGTCTAGATTATGGAGTGGATTTAGAAAAATAGATGTAAATGTGGAGGGTTCATGGAAATAGTTTAGTAATCTTTTCGAATTTTGAAGTCTCCTGCCGGAAAGCGTGGAATACTCACGGGGTTTAATTCAAACCTGCCGGCAGAAAACTCTTAATGATGTCCCACTTTGTCCCGTGGAGCCCAGCACATATAATCATAGGACAGTTTGCAGCATGGAAACAGGCCATATCGATCCTTTGAGTCTGTGCCAGTTCACATGAACAATTCCACTAGTTTTCCCCTCCAACACTCTGGCCATATCCCTCCAACACCGTCATATCCATGTACACATCCAACCTTCTCTTAAATGACAGAAAGGACCCTGCCGCAGTTCTCCCTTCTGGAAGATCATTCCATTCTGCCACCACGCTCTGAGTGAAGAAGCATCCTCTAACATTCCTAAAGTTTTGCACCCTTACCTTGAACTCATGCCCTCTTGTTCCAACCTCCCCTGCCCTCAGGGGAGAGAGTCTACTCACGTCTTGTCTATCTATTCCTTTCATAATTTTGAATACCTCTATCATAACCCCCTTCAACCGTCTACATTCCAATGAATAAAGTCACTGTCTCCTTAATCTTTCTCTGTCCTCTAGATGTTGTAAGCCACGTAACATTTTTGTAAATCTTTTCTGCACCCTCTCCACCTTATCTATTTCCTTCCTCTATTTGGAGACCAGAACTGAAAACAATTCTCCAAACCTGGCCTCACCAATGCCTTAAACAGTTGCAGCATCACTTTCCAGCTATACTCTAGTCTATGCTATGATTTATGAAGGCCAGCAGACCATATCTCAGGATAAGACCCACTGTCATAACGTCCCTCATATGCAAGATTTTGCCTCCCATCTTCACAATTTCTGTGCTTTCTCCATGGTTGATCTTGTCATAAGATACCATCAGATCCCATCCATAAGGAAGACATTCCTAAAACGGTGATTATTACCCCTTCTGGGCTTTTTGAATGTCTTAGGATGCCACTTGAGTTGAAGAATGGTGCTCACACCTGCCAGCGGGTTATAGGTACTTTGGGCAGAGATTTAGGGTTCCCTTACATCTACTTGGATAACATCTTGTAAAAACAATGCCATCACGAATATGCTGTCCAGACTGACTATATATAATATTCAGGGTGACATTAATATTCCTGAATTACCCAGTGTCCAGGCAATGGGCCCCGATGTTCAGGCATACAGTATGGCCATTACTAACCTGACATACAGCAGGGGGCAGCACAAATTGGTGGCCAACCTTACTTTGTGACATGTCTTTGGGCTACATTAGACCAATGTTTCCTGCATCTTGGAGGAAACACCTTATTGATCAGAGACACAGCTTATCTCATCCATCCATCAGAACATCTGTCAACCTCATGTTAAATAAATATGTATAGCATGGACTGCGAAAAGGCATCATGCAATGTGTTTGCACATGTACCTCCTGCCAGGCTGCCAAGATTCAGTGCCACACTAAAGCACCTCTTCAACATTTCCTGCCAGTATGCAGGGAGTTGGAACACGTGCATGTGGACCTGCTTGGACCATTGCCAGAATCTCAAAACATGAGATACATTCTCACAGTTGTAGAACATTTCACGTGCTGGCCAGAGGCCATCCCGTTGCCATCCAGTGACACTGAGACAAGGGCCAGAGCATTCATCGTCAACTGGATGGCTAGATTTGGTTTTCCGACACAATAATTCAGTCCGTGGAACACAATTCACTCACATTCACACTGGCAATGCGCTCACATTCCCAAAGTCCACTTTTAAGGCCCGACTCACTGGTCCCAATTAGGTTAATGAGTTGCCATGCGTTCTTTTGGGAGTGCACACAGCTCCAAAATAAATACGTCTGCATTGTCCGCAGAGATGGTTTATTGTACGGTCCTTACAGTTTCATGGGACAATCATTTCACAACCAACTCTGATCTGAATATCCTTTGGCAGCTTCAACATGTTATCGCGATCAGCAAAGCTTTTCCTACCCATTGGCTTGGATCCCCTTAACAGAATGTGCCCCACCACTCCTGGACGCTGATTTTGCTTTTGTGCGCAGACAGTACCCAGGAGTGATGTTACAACGACCGTATGACAGCCTTTTCCACGTGGTGAAGAAGGATGGATTTGAGTATACTTTGGATATTGGGGGACATTCGCAGCTGTTTAGTTTGAAAAGACATAAGCCTGCCCATGTGGATCCCGCTTCAACCTTTCAGTGCCCCCATCCCAGATGATGAGGGTGTCCACCTAAGGTGAATGCAGCTGGTGTTTTACTTTCTGGCGACGGTTCTGGGGGGGTGTAGCAGCTGTGAAGCGGGCCGAGTGGGCATGGTTCTTTGGTGGGCGCATGAAATCATAAGGCAGACAGCTGGGAACTCATACATTTAATTGACCGCATCTACGTGGTGTTGAGTGCTGAGGAACAGCACGTTGATCTGTGAATTCTCCTGCCGGAAGGTGCGGGACACTCAGGGATTAATTTAAACCTGTGGTCCCGTGGATCTGCAACAAACTCATAATGATGTCCCACCTTGGCCCATGGAACCCACGACACGCTGTAAATAGAAGAAGCCTGTAAAGACTGAATAAAGCAGTCTTGTGTTGACTAACCTGGTATGTGTGTGTGTGTGTGTGTGTGTTGCTTTAGTAGCTCTATCGAAGTATCCGCTACATATATAAATATTTGGGAGGTTTATCGCACTTACAGGATACTTTTCATCCATCTCACAGCCTGTGGGAAGAAGCTATTCCCCAGCCTGTAAGTCCTCATTTTGATGATGGACATGGTTAAAGATGCTGTTCACTAGATCAAAATGGTCTTTGTACTATTCCTTGAACCCGATTTGAACTACACTCCCAGTAAATGTCATCTACAGAAAAAGAGAGACCCCAGTGATCCTCACAACTCTGCATCATTCCTGTCTGATGCTTTACAGCAACTAGACCATCCAATGGTGCAGCCAGACAGGAGGCTCAACTGCGCTCCTGTAAAATCTCAGGATGAGAGCCGTTCGCCTTGACCTCCTCAGTTTCCTTGGGAAGTGCAGGCCCTTCCTGAACAAAAAGGAGATGTGATTGTTTTGTGTATTAATACATGTGCTGTATGGATGAGAATTTTATGTGATTGTATTGTCTATTCTTGCTTTTTAACAATCTTTAGTGGATAGAAGTAGTCATTGTACTTTAGGATGTAAAATCATGTACAGATTGTCCTTCAATCGCCATTTGGCCCAGGTGTCTATTCAATCCAAGAATACTTTCAATCACAGGCAGATTTTGAACAATAATACCATTCATACTTAAACAAACATTGTTTTTAATTTTCTTTAAACAGAAACACAAACAGGATCAAACTTTAACTTATCACTATTAACAGCCTTTCATTACCACGTTCTAATTTTAAGCGCAGGTGTATTTAATGTGCATAAAGTTCTTTGACACAACTCCAAGTTCACCGGTGTCTATCAATTCTTATACTGTGCACAGAATTCAACATTTATGAATTTTCATCAAGCTCTTGTGCTTAAAAGTAAATGTTTACCCTCCAGGAAGGCTCTTGTTGGTTTCAGAGAGGGATTTCCTGCTCATTGTACACACATTAACTGATTCCCTCTGATCAGCCACTTTGGTGTCTTGCCAAAGAAACTTGACCCATTAGGGTTTTCCAAATGATAACCTCTTCTGCAGGTCACCATTGAGTTCCTTTTGTTTCCCTTATTTCAGGTGAAACATCATTTCTAGCCAGACATTTCCTCTTGTATGGACAACAAAGTTTTTCAACAGCCTGAACTGAAAACTCACAAACTGTCTTCAAAACAAAATGCCAGCTTGCCATCTCTCTCTCCCCCACCCCTCTCTCTCTCTCTCTCTTTTTAGAAAAAGCCTAATTGGTCTCTCCTCTCTGCTTGCAAAACCACATGACCTTCTTAGAACAGCAAACTAGAACCAGCCAGATGACTACACCAGACCCAAACTTCTGAGTCCAAACATTTGTTGTTTAAAAACAATAATCCATTTACACCTGCTTTTGAAATTCTTTAGCAAAACAGTATCCTTGTATTGTCTTTGCAAAGGCTCTTGGCGCCTGAATGACTCACTCTCAGCAAAGCTCTTACATTTTAAATAAGGGTTGTTTTGTGAAGTGTTTGTGTTTGTTTGTGACCTAAACGACTCCTCTAATCCAATCCATCTCTTTCAAAAACATCTCTATATAAAATGTAAAATATATAATCTGTCACAGGACAGATGCAGCAGAGGAGTTGTGATAAAATTAATGATGTCCTTGCAAACAAAAAGTGGGAAGAGGTATAATCTGGTGAGTGGAGTTTGTAATAGTTTGAAACTTGAACCTCTCTCTATTTCAGGAGACAATTTACTGTCATGTAATTAAAAAGTGTCATATCACACAAAATTGCTTTTTTCCTGCTGTCAGACAGACAGACTCACCTCTGGCAGAAATTGCCTGAAATGCCTCTTGCAGTCAGAGATAGACTGAGTGCTCCCCCCCCCCACAGCACCCCAAACCCTGGGCCAAGTCACTGAGGGTCTGTGGATTCTCTTTCAATGCTCACAGACCATCCAAGTCATTGGCAATGTGAGCTCCAGTTTTGAACCTCTGACATAATTAGGAACCATTTAGCACTCACTTGTATCCCAGGTCTGATACTTGACACCCTTTTAGCCAGTTTTGACCCATTCTCTAGCATTCCACAGCCTGGTGTGAGTTCCTTGACTGCTTTGTCCAGAAGCCCGCAGCCTGCGTGGGTTCCTCTCCTCAAGTCACCAACAGCTTGCCACCTATGTGGGTCTTTTAGCTGCAGAACTCCTCACTGGTCTGCTTCCTTGGACACTGACCTTTGGATTGAATCCTCTGCTTCTGAGATGTTGGTGGGGTGTGGTCTTTCTGTTTTCTGGTGCTCTGCACTAGTTGTCCGCTTACCCAGATTTCACGGTGGCAAGGAAATCAAACAAATCTCAATAAAAAAATTTAACTAAGAGGAGAATCTCACATATCTAGAGGGATGGAAAGGGCATTATTACAAATGGAAGCCTGATATTTGAATATTCAGGTGCCAAATTTGCAAAAGCATGGAGTATATATTTCTCAAGCTATATGTAATTTTCTCCAAAGGAATACAACTTTGAATATTTGCATGTCATCTTGGCATCCCTAAAATGTATGTATATATATATATAACTGATTTCCAAGTAAATGCAATACATGTCCTCATCACCGCTAACGTTAATTTAACAAATTTCAATTGATATATTAATAGATTTAATTTAGCCTTGTTCCTTCAATATTTCCTAATAAAAATAAGGTCAGATTCTGTGGAAAAACATCTCCTATAACTTGTTCCATTAATATTGTAATTCTCCCCAAAGAGATCTTGCATTAGGACAAAGATAAGTTGAATGCAAGAAAGTTGCAACATCTTCAACACACCTAAAATATTGATCTGATAATTCTGAATTTATTCTATTCAATTTCACTGGTGTAATAAGTAACTGAAGAAGAAAAACTAGTTGTGAATTCCTTCCTTACTGCTGCAGTGTGGAACTCTGGTCAATAGATCCAAAATGCTGCGTTGAAGTGAATTAATACAACTTCCCTGGATCACGTGATCTCTATTGCCAAATCAGCTTCCTGAGGAGGTTTTCAAATCCAACAGCCTGAGTCACCTGACTCAAGGTGCAGCTTTCAAATAAAATCCATGCTGACATCTGCTACATGACTGATGTAAAAACAATTATACTGAACTAATTTGTATCTTGCATTGAAATCCTTTTATGGATCTGCCCATATTTGCCAATCATTTACAATATTCAGATCCATTTCCCTCCTTTGTCTCAACTTATGAACTTCTCATTTAAAAGTTTCTACTTGTAATAAAGAGAACATCATCAAATAACTTTTTTAACAATTCCTCTTATAAGGAATTTCTATTTCAGTCCAACATGGTTGGTCCTAACTTATCCTTCAAATATGTTCTAAGTTGGAAATAGCAAAAACGATTGCTATACGATATTTATTTCTCAGTTAGTCAAATGGCATTAATTGACCCCTTTCATAACAATCTTCAACATTTATAATCCCCTTACGAAACCCGCTGTCCAGAAATTGATGATCCTTTGAAAAAGATACAAAGATTTTGAATCAAAGACATTCTGGGAGATGTACATCCACTTACACCAATTACATCATTTATTTTATTCCATATATTAATCAAATGTTTCAACAATTGTGTATCTTTATCACCAACCATTAATTTTGATTCCCATTTGTACATAAATTCTTCTGCTTTTCCCTCTCCTATTTTATTAGATTCTATTTTATCCCTTTCAAAAAAAGAAGCAAGAAATCTCATTTGAGCAGCTCCATAACAATTTTTAAAATGAGGAAGCTGCAGTCCTCTCAATGCAGAATTTGCATTGGGTTACTTGTAACATGGGATTCAATCGGAAATGGGTTCACATGACACAAACTCATGATGCAGACTGTTTTCTGAGAATGGAATACAAGAGGAGGGTTGACTAGGTCTCCAGCAGGATATAGATCACAAGATATAGGAGCAGAAGTAGGCCTGTCGAGTCTGTTCCACCATTCTTCCACTCACCCCCACTCCCCAGCTTTCTCCCCATAACCCTTGATTCCTTGACGAATCAAATACTTGTCAATCTCTGCCTTAAATACACCCAATGACCTCACGTGGGTTTCACGACCCACTGACAAAATCAATTTGTTCCACATTTGTTTTAAATTGACACCCTTTTATCCTGAAATTATGCTCTCCTGTCCTAGAATCCCCTACCATCGGAAACATCTTTGCCATATGTACTCTGTCCAAGCCTTCCAGCATTTGAAATGCCTCTGAGGTCCCCCTTACCCTTCCGTACTCCAACTAGTACAGTCAAAGAGTCGACAATTGTTCCTCATACATTAACCCTTTCATTCCTGATATCATTTCAAGAAATCATCTCTGACCTTCTCCAACACCAGCACATCTTTTCTCAAATACGGCACCCAAAACTCTAATTCTGATTGAATGGAAAGGGAATTCTCCAACGACACAAACACAACAGTGAAATGATATTATGTCTTGTTGATATTTACCACTCGGGAAGGTTCTTGTTGGTTTTCAGATAGAGGTGTGTTGTTCAGGGAAGCATTAGTGTTTTTGTGACTCAACGAACCAGCATCTGAAGTCCGTAATCTCTTCAGAAAAGCTTGATAAATTTAGCATGGAGCAGAGCTGAGCCACGACTTTGCAGGTATTTAAGGGAGTGTGTGGGCAGGGTTTGTTCTGGACCAACAATCTCACCAAATGACTCTGCTTGAAATCAAGATTCAAACCATTTTGAGGAATACAACAGGAATTGTTCAACAAGAGCCTGGTGTTCCCTGAGGAGTTTCCTTTCAATAACAGAATTTTTTTTTTTTAACTGCCTGTTAATATTCCTGATACAAATCTTTGAATTTAACTTTCAGGTTGCTATCTGTTGTTAACTTGGAGGCCTTTAATGGGGTGACTGGGTGGAATCTTTGCTTTAACCAAGCAGTTCTCTTGCAATTTTCCAGCTGTAGGATGCGACTCAGTTGCTTGCAAGTTTAGCAAGTGGGATTTTCAATTTATTTATTTATTTAATTTTTTTATTTTTCACACCATAAATCACATTAGCCATGATGTACACTTTTTCTTTTTCACACATATACAGTGACTTTTTCTCCCCCCACCCTCCCTCCTCCCAAGCCACCCCCCCATCCCCCCTCTCATCCATTTTAGGTATACAATCTAGGTTGCATTAAACCCGTCAGACAATGTTGTCATTCAACAAAAATACACCAGAAATTCTACTGAGTCCATTCTTTTCTTTCCTTTTCCTTCCATCATCTTAGGTAATGTTTGTCCCCGGTAGGTTTTCGCTATTGTATTTAATGTAAGGCTCCCATACTTGTTCGAATATTTCAATATTATTTCTTAAACTATATGTTATTTTTTCTAATGGAATATATTTATTCATTTCTATATACCATTGTTGTATTTTCAAATTATCTTCCAATTTCCAGGTTGACATAATACATTTTTTTGCTACGGCTAGGGCTATCTTAACAAATCTTTTTTGTGCATCCTCCAAATCAATTCCAAATTCTTTGTTTTTTATGTTACTTAGGAGAAAGATCTCTGGATTCTTTGGTATATTGTTTTCTGTTATTTTATTTAATATCTGATTGAGATCATCCCAAAACTTTTCTACTCTCTCACATGTCCAGATTGCATGAATTGTTGTTCCCATTTCTTTTTTACATCGAAAACATCAATCAGATACTGTTGGGTCCCATTTATTTAACTTTTGCGGTGTAATGTATAGTCTGTGTAACCAATTATATTGTATCATACGTAGCCTCGTATTTATTGTATTTCTCATCGTTCCAGAACATAATTTCTCCCATGTTTCCTTTTTTATCTTTATATTTAAATCTTGTTCCCATTTTTGTTTAGTTTTACCATTTGTTTCCTCATTCTCCTTTTCTTGCAGTTTAATATACATATTTGTTATAAATCTTTTGATTAACATTGTATCTGTAATCACATATTCAAGGTTACTTCCCTCTGGTAAACTCAAATTGCTTCCTAGTTTATCGTTCAAGTAGGATCTCAGTTGGTAATATTCCAGCGCTGTATCTCCAGTTATATTATACTTATCTCTCATTTGTTCAAAGGATAAGAATCTACTTCCTGAAAAACAATTTTCTATTCTTTTAATCCCTTTTTTTTCCCATTTTGATGTGAAATTGCAAATCGTAGCGTCATTTTTGTGTTTGAAAATGCCAATGTGAAAATTTAAACTTTAGTCTTCTTGGTTTGCTTAAGTTTACAGAGGAGACGTTGGGTCAAGCTGAGAAGATAGAGTTGGATGCCCATTTGGTGAATCGGCTGGGCAAAGCATAAAGCACAAAATGAGGGTCTGAAAAATTAATGAAGGAGACTGAAGTGCCGTTGAACCAAACCCAGGTAAAGAATTTAATTTTGTGCTGTGTAATTAAGAGACCAAACGATTTGGGATTTTAGTGGTGACCTATTTAAATGAACAAAATATGATTAGAATAGAAGTTTATGGAATGTTTGGAAGTTGTCACAAAAAAATGGAGCATATAAATTAGATGTTGTAATTAAGATAAATGAACAATACAATGAGCTTGGTGTCACAGTATCTGCCTCCCTCTACCATACATCACCGTTAAACCTTTTCCCCAATATGAACCTGATGTCAAAATATCTGACACTGTTAATCGTACATCAATGTTAAACTTCTCAAGAATGTGAATCCTGTCTCAAAGTTTCTGCCTCAGTCTATCGTAGATCAACGTTAAACTTTCTCCCCCTATGAACCTGGTGTAATAGAATCTGCCTCAGTCTACCGTCCATCAACGTTAAACCTTCTCCCCACTGTGAACATGGTGTCATGGTATATATCTCAATTTACAGTATATCACCGTTAAACCTTCTCCACAACGTTAACCTGCTGTCACAGTATCTGCCTCAGTCTACCGTATATCACCGTTAAACCTTCTCCCCATGTGAACCTGGTGTCACACTATCTGACACAGTTTATCGTATATTACTGTTAAACATTCTCCCCACTGTGAACCTGGTGTCACAGTATCTGACACAGTTTATCGTACATTACTGTTAAACCTTCTCCCCACTGTGAACCTGGTGTCACAGTATCTGACACAGTTTATTGTACATTACTGTTAAACCTTCTCCCCACTGTGAACCTGGTGTCACATTATCTACCTCAACATACCGTACATCACCGTTAAACCTTCTCACCATGTGAACCAGGTGTCACAATATCTGACACAGTTTATCGTACATTACTGTTAAACATTCTCCCCAATGTGAACCTGGTGTCACAGTATCTGACACAGCTTATCGTACATTACTGTTAAACCTTCTCCCCACTGTGAACCTGGTGTCACATTATCTACCTCAACATACCGTACATCACCGTTAAACCTTCTCCCCATGTGAACCAGGTGTCACAATATCTGACACAGTTTATCGTACATTACTGTTAAACATTCTCCCCACTGTGAACCTGGTGTCACTGTATCTGACACAGTTTATCGTACATGACTGTTAAACCTTCTCACTGCTGTGAAGCCAATGTCACAGTAACGATCTCAGTTGTCCACACATCAGCATTAAACCTCTCTCCACTGTGAATCTGGTGTCACTTTGCCTGCCACATTTTATTTTACATCAGCGTTAAACCTTATTCCCATTGTGAACATGGTGTCATAGTATCTGTCACAGTTTATTTTACATCACCTTTAAATCTTATTCAAATTGTGAACCTGGTGTCACAGTATCTCACACAGTTTATCGTACATTACTGTTAAACCTTGTTAATGTTGTGAACCCATTGTCTCAGTATCTCTTATCAGTCTACCATACATCATCGTTAAACCTTTACACATCTGTGAATGGGTGTCACTCTATCTCACAGTTTATCGTACATTACTGTTAAACCTTCTCCCCACTGTCAACCTGGTGTCACAGTATCTGACACAGTTCATAGTATATTACTGTTAAACCTTCTCACAAATGTGAATCCCACTATAAAATAATACTCCCCTTCTAAGTCTCGCTGTATTGAATCCCACCTATTTAAAAAATTCCAAAAAAAAGAGAAAAATCAATCCCAAAACAAGTTACTCAAAAGTAGCAGCCCCCTAAAAATCTGGGTGTGGTAAAGTCCACAAGTGGCAGGTGACTAAAGGACTCAGTGTCACCCACCCCCAGTCAGACTTTCACAAAGTCCTGAAACAAAAACATTCAACCCAGTGATTCCAGTCCCAATGATTGTTCCGGATCATCAATATCGAGAAGATTGCGTCAATTCAACTTTTTTCCCATTCTTTCCATATTTTCCAATCTTCCCATTTCCATTCCCATTGACCCTTCCTTTCGGTGATAATGGTGAAGATCGCCCATTTCCTCGTACATCTGGCAATGAATTAGCAAATATTAAAGGATCATGGTCATTTTCAAAAAACTGAGATTAAAAATTCCCATAAAAATCTTTCAATACTGCTGCATAACGAAAAGCAAATTTATATCCCTTTTGCCACAATACTTCTTAAGCCGAATTAAATTCTCTGCATCTTCTGATAATTTCTTGACTCAGATCTGCATTTAAAAAAACCCTATTATTTTGAACCATCAGTGGAGCCTGATTTTTCCGTGTTTTCTGCACCACCAATCGGAGGATCACCTCTCTGTCTTGATATTTAAAACAGCGAATCAAAACTGCTCGTGGTAATTGGCCTGGAAACGGTTTCTTCCTTAACGCTCTGTTTGCTCGATCTAATTCCAGTCCATCCGGAACGAATTACCTGCCCTACACTTTTGGGATCCATTTCTTCAAAACCTTCACCGGATCCGAACCTTCCATATCTTCCGGAAGACCTACTATTTTAACATTATTTCTACGACTTTGGTTTTCTAATGAGTCAAACTTCTTCAATAATTCCTTCTTCTGAAACCCCCAATCTACAAAAGGATCTTCCACTTTTCCATTTTTTATCTATTATGCTCCACTTGACTCTTGCATTCAAGAAAGCCTCCTCAATCTTTTTAAAATGATTTTGCAGAGTATCCTCTGATCGTGTCCATCTCGTAACATCACTCTTAACTACATTAATATCTTGCTTCATCAAAGTTATTTCTTCACACACAGTGTTCATTTTAGATTTCATTTCCGAAAATCTGATGAGTCATCTGCATTGACATATTTGACATATCTTCCATGAGTTGAGCAATCCCTTCCAGAATTGGAAACACAGAATCCAGTCCAGGATCCATCACCTCCCTTTGAGGCCGACCTTCTTTTGCCACAGTCCCCAGTTCTTCAAATTCTAATGAAGTTGAGCATCCTCTTCCTCCATAGCAATAGGTCCTCTTCCGGTGCTGCTGCGTGTCTGGATACCCGACACAGTGTGCCGACCTCATCAGTTCACCGTCGCTCAGGCTCCCCCACAGCCCACACCTTCTCCAAAGGTTTGTGGACCCTCGACGAACTGTGCACACCCGGTAGGGCCACCGACTACGCAGGTGCGTCTTCTGATGCTACACTGTATCTCTCCTGACCACCAGGCAATGCTGCAGGCTCACGGGCCTGTCCTCGCTCAGCTGGCCCGCCCTCACGCCTGTGTTCACGAGTGCACGAGTCGAAACCGCTGAACACATCACTGAGCTGAAGCCATCTTGCGATAGCGCAAGTGGTACCTATGTAATACTTAGCCGGGCAGGAGTCCTCTGAGACTTGGGGACTCCAGTCGACAACTCCGTTGCTTCAACTTGAACTCGGCCTCATTTCTTCAACACTTTTGTAAGGTAATTTCTTCTGTAACTGAGTTTTCGATTTTTTCACATTTGCAGCCATTTCGATCCTCCACTATTCCAAAGTCTATAAACAGTATTTTTAATCACTTTTACAACTTTTAAAATCAAGCATTTAATAGTCTAACTGGGGAAGGGTGGAACCACACGTCTACCCATCAGTGCTTAAATATATTAATAATGAAATCATGAGGTTTCATCTCTTTGTGACTGATAGAAATAATGAAAACCTAGACAACAACAAATGGCAGATTTACCACAGGACAAAGTTTCACCTGATGAATTCCCATTTACATCTGTGGAAGTTGATTATTTTGGTCCTTTGCAAGTAAAGTGAGGACGAAGTGTTGAAAAACAATATGGAGTTATTTTCACTTGTTTGACTATGAGAGCAATTCATATTGAAGTAGCGTCATTGCTTGATACAGACTCCTTTATTAATGTTCTTTGGCATTTTATTCCTAGACGTGGTCAAGTAAAAGAATTATGTTCTGATAATGGATCTAACTTTACAGGAGCTCAACGAGAATTATGAAAAGTTATTCAAAATTGGAACCAACATCAAATTCCTGATGCGTTATTTCAGAATGAAGTTAATTGGATATTTAATCCACCCATAGTTATGGGTGTGGTACGGGTAAGGGTCAGTTGGTTGTGGAGAACGTTTACAAAGGTCTGTACTGGGCAGTACTGGGCAGCAATGCCTAATGTTGTAATGGATGCGGAAGCTCTGGGAAGGGGTAAGGGAGGGACTGGCCAGGAAGTCTGCAGATGCTGGGGCCGAGGGAAATGGACAAACATGCTGGGGAAACTCATGGATAGTTTTGTGAGGAGCAGGTCCTGCTTCACGAGTCAAATTGAGTATTTTGAGAAGGTGTCAAAGGAAATAGATGAAGGTCAAGGTCTGTATGCGCTGCACGTGGATTTTAGTAAGGTGCTTGACAAGGTCCTCACAGTGGCCTCATTTAGAACGTCAGGAGGCATGGGATCCATGGAGCCTTGGCTGTGTGGATTCAGAATTGGCTTGTCTGCAGTAAACAGAGGGTAGTAGTAGATGGAACAATGACTAGTGGCTCTCCAAAGGGATCTGCTCTGGGACCCCTGCTCTTTGTGATTTTTATGAATGATGATGGGAGTGGAAGGGTGGGTACGTCAGGGGATGACACAGAGGTAGAGATGTTGTAGACAGTATAGAAGGTTGTCATAGGTCATCCAGTTTGCAGAGAAGTGACAGATGGAGTTGAATCCTGTAAATACAGATGTACTTAAACAAGCAACTGGTACAGGTTAATTTCCAGAGTCATTTTCAAGGGCACGAATAAAAGTTATTCCAAAGAAGGTTGGAGACCCATTAAAATTAGCTTCATATAGACCAATATCTTTATTGAATGTGGATTACAAGAACGTGAGGGCAGAGCACATGGTTAATGGCAGGATTATGAACAGTGTGCAGGACAGAGAAATATTTAGATCCTGCGCCATAAATCGCTCAAGGTTGCTGTGCAAATTGAGAGGGAGTTTAAGATGGTGTATTGTGTGCTGGCCTTCAGGAGTCAGGGGATTGAGTTCAAGAACTGAGAGGTAACGTTGCAGATGTACAAAATTCTAGTCAGACCACACTTGGAATATTGTGTGCATTCCTGGGGCGAGAATACCAGTGGACGTCTAAATAAGGTGAGATGAGGGAACTTTAGACAAGATGTGAGGGGGATATTTTATTCACACAGAATGTAGTGGGTGGCTGGAATACATTGCCAGGGGTGTTACTGGAGGCTCATCCAAAAAAGGCATGAAAAAGATTTTAATATAGGGACAGGAATAAAAGAAAAACAGAAGGTACTGGTGAGAGGGAGGGAAGAGTAATATTGTTGTGGGGTAGGTTCAGATGGGTCAGCTGAAGGGACTCGACTGATCCATCCATGATTTGTCCAGCATCTTGCTGCCATGTCGTGGTGAACCAGGGTGTTGCCTGATGGAGACACGGTACTCTGAGCTCTGCAGATATAGATTGTGGTTTTCTCCATAACACACTTCCTCAGGTAAAGCAGAGGAAGGGAAAGGCCCTAGTGTGCAGGGGCAGGGAGGGGGGTGATGGGGGAGGAGTTGGGGCCCTCCAAAGTCATCGTGATCAGGCCTCGGAGACGGTATCTCTATCACTCGTATTTCTCTTCCCAGCAGAAGGACCGATCTCAGAGACAAGACACGAGTCCAGAAGAACATTGCATCCCAGCTGAACAGAGGATGGACAACATCATGATGGCCTGAACCCCTCCCCTTCTCCCTCTGGCCCTGCCAACTCCATTCACCACCTCTTCCATATCCCTTCACCCACTTCCCCTCCCATTTCTCCCCTACCTCTTCTCCATTCCAACCCCCTCCCACTCACGTTCCCCTTCACCTACCCTCACACCTATGCCCTAAACTTAGCCCTCCTCCCTTCACCTCCCCTTCCCCTCTCCTTTCCCACTCCCTTTTGTCTCCTACCCTTCCCCTCCTCCCCTTCCCTTCCTACCCCTAACTTAGGGGAAGGAGGGATAGGGGAAGGGGGTAGGAGAAAGGGGGGTGTGAGAGGGTAGGAGTAGGTAATGGGGTAGTGGTAGGGGGTGCGTGTATGGGGTAGGGTTAGGGGAAGGGGGTAGATGTAGAGGATAGGGGTAGGGTTTAGCTTAGGGTTGGGGAAGGTGGGTAGAACTAAGATAGGGGTCAGGGACGGGTAGAGGTACAGTTAGGTTTAGGGTTAGGAGATGTGGGCTCGGGTTAGGTCGAGGTTTAGGGTTAGGTTTAGACTTCGGGGAAATGGGCTTGTGTTAAGTTTAGGGGAAGGGGGTAGGTGTAGGAGGTAGAGGTGGGGTGTGAGTTGGGGATAGGGGAAGGTGGGTAAGATTAGGGTTGGGTTTAGGGGACAGCGCAGGGATAGGGTTAGAGGACAGGGTGGAAATAAAAGTTAGGGTTGGGGACGTGGTGTAGTGTTTAAGGGTATCGGTAGTGTTAACGTTAAGGTTAGGGTTTGTTAGGGGTTAGGGTTAGGTTGGGGAGGGGAGCGTGGGTGGCGAGCGGGGCACAGGAAATGGGGAGGTGATGAGGGAGGGGAATGGGCAGGGAAATGAAGAGGGGTACGGTGTAGAGGAAATGGGAGGTGAATGTAGGAAGGCACCCCTTCCCCCACATTATCCCTGCCTCCTCTCCTCCTTCCAGAGGAAGCCGGACCTCATTCCGGCCAGAACCTCCCTGAAGTTTCAGAGCCTCCGTTTCAGGAAGTGCCTTCGACGCTTGCCGCTGGACAGACATCTTGTCTCTTGATTCATTCTATACCGTTGATATTAAATTTAAAAATGGTTTGATCTTTTAAAGCTTGAACTCAAAAGGCTGGTCCAGATAGACAACACAGAAACAGGCCCTTCGGCCCCACTCTCCTGCTGGCTGTGCTGTTGTAATCAGTCCATATTCCTCTCCACCTTTTCATTCTTAGCTCCCATCAAGCTCATGTTGCCTTGTCAATCTCACGGCCTGTGGGAAGAAGCTATTTCCCTCCCTGGCTTCTCTGCTTTTATTCTTCCATATCTCCTTCCTGATGGCAGGGGGACAAAGATGCTCTTTGCTGGATATCTGGGAGTCTATTTACAGAGCCCATCCCTGCAAAGATTCAGGGGTCCCTTGCCTTGAGGTTCCACCCATGTTGCCTCTCCCTCAGCACTCTCTCATCAGAACACAATTAAACCCTCCTTCCCCTCCTCTCCCAGGTCTCAGTATCCCCCTGACAATTCCAGTCAGCTGCCATATATACACCCTGCCCCACCTGCTATCGAATGCCCTGCATCCTCCTTCCCCATTGGTTTCCTCCTGTTATCAGGCATCAGAATGGACCCCACCCTGTTGAAACTATCCGTATTCTCACTGATCACTCTGCGCCTCTGCCCTCCATCCAGGGGTCTTGGTTGTCTTGTGGTGATGGTGGAGAACAAAGTACCAACTCAAGGAGATGGGGAGCTGTAAGGAGACCCCCAGTTCCAGGAGACAGGAAGAACCACAGAGATGCCCAACTCTGTCAATCCGGTAGAACCCGGTCATCAGGTGCAAGGAGCTCTTGGTACTGCTGCACGTGAGGCAGGTGTGGCCCATCCCCACACCTCCACCCTGTCAATTCCCAAAACACATTTCCTATTCATGTGGGGGTCCAAAATGGATAGAGTCTGGAGGACCATGTACATCGTCAATCAATGGGGGAATATCCCTAACCAGCATGGCTATTGTGTATGGCTGTGCTTGGAAACAAAGTTTAAGGGCACCAAAAGCCGCTATGTGCTGAGGTTCTACCTGGCTCAGGTGTTGTGAAAGATTGGTCTGGCCCTGATGCCACACAATGTCCTAGTCAGCAGGACTTTGCCCCATCACCTTCATGGGAATGGTTGCATAGACAAACACTATTGACCACAGGGCCATCAGGCAGTGGTCAGGATGGAATTCCTGCTGACACAGAGACTAGGACTTGATGAGATACTGCGGGGTGGTCCCCTGAGCAGAGCATCCAGAGACAGACATCCAGAACTGCTGGAAGAACAGAAACTCAGTGAAAGATGCCCTTTGGTCTGCCTGAAACCCAGATAAGAGAATCAAACACTAGAAGCCCAAAGCAAAGGGAGGAAGGTTTAGGGGAAATATAAGGGGTACTTGTTTTTACACAGAGTTGTGGGTGCCAGGAATGCCTTGCCATGAGTGGTGATGAAGGCTGAAATATTAGTGGCATTTAAGGGCTTCTTGGACACATGAATGAAGGAAACATAGAAGATAGGAGCAGGAGTAGGTCATTCGACCCTTCGAGCCTGCTCCGCCATTCAACGAGATCATGGCTGATCTTAAAGCTCAGTACCCCATCCCCACCTTCTCTCCGTAACCTTTAATACCCTTATACGGAAGAAATATATCTAATTCCCTCTTAAACATATTTAATGAACCTGACTCTACTGCCCTCTGTGGCAATTAATTCTACAGATTCACCACTCTCTGGGTAAAGAAATTCCTCCTCATCTCTATCCTAAATGGTTTGCCTATTATTCTCAAACCATGGCGCCGGGTTCTGGATTTTCCCATCCTTGGAAACATCCCATGTCACTCGTCAATCATCATTTAGGCAGGTTACCCCACTCTTTGGAACTGGTATGCCACTCCCTGTCGGAGTGAGATGTTGAAGATATCCATAGCCAGTTGGTCAACACAGGTTATCAGTCCTCTGCTGGGTTCTCCATCCAGGCTTGATCCTTTCCTTTGATTCACTCTCCTGAAGGCAGCCCATGTTGTCATCTTTGGTTACTGATAGCAGCGGATCATTAAGAGATGTAGTGGGGGAGGGGAGATTTGCGATGGTTCTTCCCTGTACTAGTGGTCATATCAGGTGTAGAAGGCATTGAGTTCATGTGGAATGAGGCTTTGCCGCCTCCCATTGCACCAGATTTGTTTTTGCACCACTTTATGTCATTTAGGCCCCTGTCACAGCTGATGGGTATCCTTCGTTGTTTCCATTCTTGTGCTGAATCTCCACCACCGGAGAGATGGCTTTCCATGGTTCGTATTGGCTCCTTGTGTATCTGTATCACCAAACTGTGATTTGGCTCTCAGCAATTTCTGGATATTGTTGTTCATCCAGGATTTCTGGTTGAGAAAACTCCCTGAACAATTTAGTGGGGATACCCTTGTCCACAGCTGTTTTGATAAAGTTTGCTATGGTCCTGGTACAGTGATTCTGTTCCTCAGCTGAGTTCTTGAACACGATCCAATCCAGAGACTCGAGGCAGTCCTGCAGCTGGCTTCCCTCACGTGACCACCTTCTGGTTGTCCTGATCTAATAAGTGTTGTGAGCAATTTTAGGCCCCATTTCTAAGAGAGGATGTGATGGCCCAGAGGTGGTTTACAAGAATGATCCTGGGGATTAGAGGAATAATGTTTGAGGAGCATTTGATGGTTCTGGGCCTGTACTCGCCCGAGTTTAGAAAGATGAGGCAGGACCTCATTGAAATCTGAATATTGAAAGGGCTGGATGGAGAGTATTTTGCCAGGAGTGGGAGAGTTTAGGATCAGTGGGCACAACCTCAGAATAAAAGGATGTCTGCTTAAAACTGAGATGGAGAAACCTTTTCATCTAGAGCAGTGATTTTCAAACTCCCCCTCCACCCCACCCCCAACCCCACCCCCTCCCCCCGGATCATATTCTACATAAACCTTATGCCAGAAGTGCTCTGTTAGTAAAGGATTATTTAAAGTGGGAGGTGAGTTGAAAGAAAGTTTGAAAACCACTGTTTTAATTGTACCTCATTGACTTGTTCTGTGCGTGGTTTCATAACTCCAGAGGAAATGGGCCAATGAGAACTTTTCTTAAGCAATTTTTTTCCTTCTTAATTAGGTCAACAGCAGTCTTTCTCAGCGTTTTTTTCCCATTCATATGCCACTTTAAGCAATCTTTTACTCATTTTTCAACACTCCAAGGAATAAAGTCCCAACCTGTTCAACCTTTCCCTGTAGCTCAAATCCTGAAGACCTGGCAGCGTCTTAGTAAATCTTCTCTGCACTCTTTCAATCTTACTAATACCCTTCCTGTAGCTAGGTGACCAGAACTGCACACAATACTCCAAATTTGTCCTCACTAACAACTTATGCCACCTCACCATAACTTCCCAACTCTTATTTTCAATATGTTAATTAATGAAGGCCAAGGTAACAAAAGCTCTCTTTAGAACCCTGTCTTCTTGTGACACCACTTTCATGGAATTATGCAACTGTGTTTTATCTCTTGCTGCCGATTTGTATAACTTCTCTGTTCAATTTCATAATGTTGGCTTCTGGACTATTTTATTGTGCCCTTGATGTAGAGCGTTCTGGCAGGGCAAAACAATTTTGTTTTCTTTTGTCAGGTCAAATTTTGTCACATTGATCCAAAAACAAGTATTTTCACCATTCCTTCATTTCAGATTCTCTGCAGCTGTGGTATTGTACCTCACAGTGACGGCATCATGTTTGTCTTGTTTATCCTTTACCCCTCCATCCTGACAGATGTGTTGATCAATGAGTGGACTCCACTCATCCAGCACCACTGCCATTTCTGCTGCTTGGGCATTTCATCCCACATATTCAATTTGTTATTTCCCCTCTTCTTTTTCTCAGTGAAGAGAATCAGGTTTATTTGATCATCTTTCTGAATCCCAGTGAAAGGTTATCGACCTGAAGGTTTTAACTCCGATTATTTTTCCAGTAGATGACCTGCTGAGTATTTCCAGCACTGAGAGTTTATTTTACTTTCTTGGTGTTTTACTGAGTGCTTTGAATGGGAGAAGAAATGTGGGTTGGGTTTAAGTGGAGAAGTCTCGATCATGGAGTGGATTTAGAAAAATAGACATAAAAGGGGAGGGTGCATGGAGATAGTTAATTCATCTTTTGAAATTGTTTTTTGAGCTATGATTATTTTCTGATGTACGCGCAGTGTTCAGAATTAAAAATTTATTGTGATGAACATGTCAGAAAATTTGCCGTTTTGTGGCAACAATTTAGGTGCAAATATTGTTATAAATTACATTTTAAAAAAAGAAATCCATTTGTGCAAAATGAAGAGTAAGTGAGGGAGTGACTGTGGTTCCTTGTCCATTCAAAAATCTGATGGCAGATGGGGAGAAGCTGTGTTTGTACCATTGGGTGTTCGTCTTCATGCTCCTGGACCTGTTTCCCTGGTGATCACAGTGTGAAGAAGGCCTGGTCTGGGTGGCGAGGGTCCTTGAGGATAGAGGTTGTTTTCTTGAGACTCTGCCTCTTGGAGAAATCCTTAATACATGGGCGAAGGATGAAAGGGGAAAAGTTTCGTGGAAACATGAGGGGGAGCTTCTCCACAAAAGGTGGTGGGAAAGTGGAACAAGCTCGTAGCTGCATGAGGAAATGTGAGCTCAATGTTAGCATTGAAGAGTTTGGACAAGTTCAGGGATACGAAGGAGATGGAGGATGATGGACTGGATGCTTGTCAGTGGGACAAGGCTGAATAAGAGTTTGGCACAGACTAGAAAAGGTCTGTATCGGTGCTGTAATGTTCTGTGAATCCATGGAGTGATGCACTGGGTCGTACATCTACAACCCAACAAAACTACCATGGTGCCTGCACAAAAGCACACAATATGCAGCACGTAATGACCAAATGAATAATCTAAATAAATATATGTAGAGGGCCAAGCGGGCACACAGCCCACGTTGTGAACCGTCGGTGACGCGGTTCTCCGACGTCTCGCAATACCATAAAACAGACCACTGGGCACTCACCCATTTAATGGACCACACGTGCACGGTGCTGCATGCCGAGGAACGGCACGTTGATCTGTGGTGTCTTCTGCGGGTAGGTGCAGGATATTCACAGGGCTTAATTTAAACCTGCTGGTTCCATGGATCGATAGCAAACTCTTAATAATGTCTCACCATGTCTTATTTGGCAGCCTATAATATACCCCAATAATAGTACCCTCATCCTTCTTATTTTTTCATTTTACCCACACTGCCTCCCTCGATGAGCCCTCCAGTCTCTTTTATCTTTCTCTGGATTCTAGATGTTGTAAGCCAAGAAACATTTTTGTAAATCTTCTCTGCACTCTCTCCACCTATCTCTATCCTTCCTTTGACAAATGAGACCAGAACTGAACACAATACTCCAAACCTGGCCTCACCAATGCCTTCAACAATCGCAGCATCATTTTCCAGCTGTACTTTATGCTATGATATATGAAGGCCAGTTTGCCATAACCACCCTGTCTACCTGGCAATCCACCTTCAAGGAACTCTGTACCGTAACTCCAAGATCCCTCTCTTCCTCTGCATTCCTCGATGCCCTTTCCCTTAACTGCATATGTCTTATTTTGGTTATTTTTTCTGGAATGCAGCAACTCACACTTGTCGACATTAAATTCCTTCTGCCATCTTTCAGTCCACTTTTCCAAACAAACCAAATCCTGTAATCTAAGAAAACCTTCCTCACCATCCACCACTCCCCCTATTTTCATATCATCTGCATATTTGCTTACCCAGTTAACCATCCCATTTCATTCCCCAACCACAGATCGAACATTGCCCCCCCCGTAGTGGGCATCTCCACATACTGCTGCAAAAAGTAGTCCTGAACACATTGTTTAAACTCTAAGCCATCCTGCCCTCTCAGTGACTGTGTTTCCCAATCCATGTTAGGAAAATTGAAATCCCCAACCAACACCACCCTATTCCTACTGCAGATGTCAGCTAATTCCTTGCACATTTGCTCTTCTAGTTCTCCCTTCCCATTTGCCAGACTATAATGTACCCCTATAATAGTAACCTCACCCTTCTTATTTTTTAGTTTTACCCACACTGCCTCCCTTGATGAGACCTGCAGTCTTTTGCCTCAGCACCGCTGTAATATCTTCCCTGACAAGTAATGCGGAATATAAAAGAAGTCTGTAAAGTTTGAATAAAGCCGTCTTGTGTTGACTAACGTGGGTATGTGTATGACTTTAGTAGCTGTACCCAAGTTGCCGCCAGAAATGGTGAGCCCCGAATGCAAGATTCAGCCGAAGCTTGAATCTCCAGTGATCATGGACACAACGACTGCAGCAGCTGCCACCACGGCTGCAGTTCAACCAGGTTCTGCCTATTTCTCCTGGAATTGACTAGACATGAGCTTTTAAATATGGAGGGCCTGAGTGACAGGGATCCATCTGATCTAATGAATGAGATGCTCGTATTAGCAGATGGCCATTCTCATTGTTTACTTTTTGAGATTCTATTCCTGTCCAAACTCCCGGGTCGTGTCGCAATACCAATCGTTAACATGGATTTCTGCCATCCCCATGATGTAGCGTGGGAGGCTGACAGGCTCGATCATTCTCCAACGCAAGCATCTGCTCACAAACAGCCTCTTTGATCAGTAGATCCATCTCCTGTGTCCTACAAGCCTCCTATATCTGCAGTTCAGTTAAAAAAGGATGAGTGCACTGATAGGCGGTGAGAATTGTGTTTCTACCATCGCCAATGGGGAAAAAAGCACATAGATGTGTACCGCCATTTATCTATTAGAAAAAAAGGCAGGAAATGAAAAGAACGGCTGCCAGTTGGGGCCTCGACAGCTGGCACAAGTACCGACTGGCCTATTGTATCTTCAAGACGACGCTGGTAAGTACAAATATCCTGCCAACCTATTTTGAAAAAAGCATATATATAACAACACCTGGCTCTTCAAGCAGCAAATGGAACTACAATTCCCTGCTTTGGCACAGGACGGGTCGCAATTGGGAAAGGACGTGCAACATTCCTTTGGAATTGCATATTGTCTTCATTTGCACAGGTCATTTTGGGTGCAGATTTTTGAAGGTCGCATGACTTGCCAGTAGACGTGAAGCGGAGGAAATTGGTTCATGCCACCACTTTGAAAACATACCCACTGGTCTGCAGCCAAGGGAGAGTTTCCCATATTGGGGTGCATATCCTGCACAAAGATGCCTATGCTGCCCTGCTCAATGAATATCCTGCTATTATCTCTCCTAATTTCAACACCTCCAAAACAGTCCCATTACATAGACGCTTCAGACCCGCTGATTTATGCCAGTTCTCGTCATCTTCCAACTGATTCACTGCGGCAGGCAAGGGCAGAGTTTATTGCAAGGGAGAAATAAGGCATCATTCAGTGCTCCAACAGTCCTTGGGCATCACCGTGACACATGGTACCCAAAATAACAGGTGGATGTAGACGCTGCGGTGATTACCGTAGGCTCATTAACTACACCCGACAGATACCCTCTCCCTCATATGCAAAATTTCGCTGCCCATCTGCACATTTTCCATGTTTTCTCCAAAGTTGATCTTGTCAAGGGATACCATCAGATCCCGGTGTATAAGGAAGACATTATTATTCCTTTAAGGCCATTTGAATTTTTTAAGGATACTATTTGGGTTGAAAAACGCCGCTGAAACTTTCCAGCATCTTATAGACGCATTAGGCAGAATCGCTTCCATACACTTGGACGACATCCTCATAGCCAGTCAAACTGAACAGGATATCTCCAACTGCATTTACGCCGGCTGTTCCAATGGCTGGAGGAATTTGGTCTTCCCATCAACCCTAGCAGATGTCAATTTAGCAAGTCCACCATCGATTCCTGGGACCAAGATCACACCTAACGGTGTCTTTCCCTTAGCCAGCAAGGTAGAGGCAGTCCATGCTTTTTCAACACCTATCACGATTCAGGGCCTGCAGAAATTCTTGAGCACGAAAAACTTCTATCACCGGTTCATTCCAGCAGCTGCTGACATTCTTCGACCACGGTTTCCGATCCTCACCACAAAGCACGGGGATGTTCCCTGGACAACAGAAGCAAAGGTTGCGTTTGTGATGCCAAAGACGCTTTAGTCAACGCAGAAATGCTCCCCCATCCTAACCCCAACACATCCTTGACATTTAGTCCTAATGCCTCGAGTACGGCCATGGGTGTGTTTCTTGAGCAGTATGTCGATGGCCATTGCCAACCCCTCACATTCTTTAGCCAACATCTATGGCCATCAGAGATGAAATATCGTGCATTGCATCGAGCCACAAGGCACTCCAATTTGTTTTGGAGGGTTGGCATTTCACTGTGTTCACAGACCACCAGCCACTCGTCTTTACCTTCAGCAAAATAACAGATCCATGGTCGGCAAGACAGCAGGGCCACTCTCATACATTTCAGAATTTACCACGGACATGCGCTATATTTCTGGTAAAAACAATGGCATCACGAATATTCTGTCCAGACTGACTGTATATCATATTCAGGGTGACTTTGATATTCCTGAATTAGCCAGTGTCCAGGCAATGGACCCCGATGTTCAGGCATACAATACGGCCATTACTAACCTGGACATACAGCATGGGGCAGCACAACTGGGTGGCCAACCTTACTTTGTGACATGTCTTTGGGCTACACTCGACCAGTGATTTCACCATCTTGGAGGCAATGCCTTATTGACCAGATACACAGCTGTCTCATCCATCCATCAGAACATCTGTCAAGCTCATGTCAAATAAATATGTAGGTCATGGACTGAAAAAAGGTGTCGCGCCATGGGTCTGCACATGTACCTCCTGCCAGACAGCCAAAATTCAGTGGCACACTAAGACACCTCTTCAAACTTTCACGGCATTATGAAGGCAGTTGGAACACGTTCATGTGGACCAGCTTGGATCATTGCCAGTATCTCAAAACCTGAGATATATTCTAACATAACATAACAATTACAGCACGGAAACAGGCCATTAGGCCCTTCTAGTCCACACCGAACCAAACACCCCTTTCTAGTCCCACCTCCCTGCACAATGCCCATAACCCTCCATCTTCTTCTCATCCATATACCTGTCCAACCTTTTCTTAAATAATACAATTGACTCCGCCGCCTCTATTTCTCCTGGAAGAGCATTCCACACGGCTACCACTCTCTGAGTAAAGAAGATCCCCCTCATGTTACCTCTAAACCTCTGCCCCTTAATTCTTAACTCATGTCCTCTTGTTTTAATCTTTCCTCCTCTTAATGGAAATAGTCTATCCACATCCACTCTGTCTATCCCTTTCATAATCTTAAATACTTCTATCAAATCCCCTCTCAACCTTCTACGCTCCAAAGAATAAAGACCTAATCTGTCCAATCTCTCCCTATACTCTAGATGCTTAAACCCAGGTAACATTCTGGTAAACCTTCTCTGCACTCTCTCCACTCTGTTTATATCCTTCCTATAATTAGGCGACCAGAACTGCACACAGAACTCCAAATTAGGCTGCACCAACGTCTTATACAATCTCAACATCACCTCCCAACTCCTATATTCCATGCAATGATTGATAAAGGCCAGCGTACTAAAAGCCTTCTTCACCACCCTATTCACGTGAGTTTCTACCTTCAGGGAACGATGTACCGTTACTCCTAAATCTTTCTGCTCTTCTGTATTCCTTAATGCTCTCCCATTTACCACGTATGTCCTATTCTGATTCTTCTTACCAAAATGAAGCACCTCACACTTATCAGCATTAAATTCCATCTGCCATTTTTCAGCCCACTTTTCTAAGCAGCCCAAATCCCTCTGCAATCCTTGAAAACCTTCTTCATTATCCACTATTCCACCTATTTTAGTATCGTCTGCATATTTACTAATCCAATTCACCACCCCATCATCTAGATTATTAATGTATATAACAAACAACAATGGGCCCAATACAGATCCTTGAGGCACACCACTGGTCACCGGCCTCCAACCTGACAGACAATTATCCACTACCACTCTCTGGCCTCTCCCTTTCAGCCAATGTTCAATCCATTTGACTATCTTAAAATTTATACCTAAAGACTGCATCTTCCTAACTAACCTTCCATGTGGTACCTTATCGAAAGCCTTACTGAAGTCCATATAGACAACATCCACTGCGCTACCCTCATCCACATTCCTAGTCACCTCTTCAAAAAATTCAATCAGATTGGTCAAACATGACCTTCCTCCCACAAATCCATGTTGAGTGCTCCTGATCAGACCCTGTCTATCCAGATGTTTATAAGTACTATCTCTAAGAATTTTCTCCATTAATTTACCTACCACAGACATCAAACTTACAGGCCGATAGTTGCCAGGCTTCCTCCTTGAACCCTTTTTAAATAACGTAACCACATGCGCAATGCGCCAATCCTCCGGCACTATCCCCATATCTAATGACATTTGGAAAATTACCGCCAGAGCCTCTGCTATTTCCTCCTTCACTTCTCTCAATGTCCTGGGGAAGATCCCGTCTGGTCCCGGAGACTTATCCACCTTTATATTTATATTTATATTGTTGAACGTTTCACGCACTGACCAGAGGCCATCTCGTTGCCATCCAGTGACATTGAGACAAGTGCCAGAGCATTCATTGTCAATTGGATGACTAGATTTGGTTTTCTGACTCACATTACTTCACACCACGGAGCACAATTCACCCACAGTCCAATGGCCTTATAGAACATTTCCACCGGCAACTGAACTCAAACTTAAGGCCTGACTCACCGGTCCCAATTAGGTCAACGAGTTGCCATGGATTCTATTGGGAGCGTGCATGGCTCCAAAGGAAGATATGTCTGCATTGTCCGCAGAGATCGTTTATGGTACGGTCCTTACATTTTCATGGGACATTCATTTCACAGCCAACTCTGATCTGAATGTTCTTCATCAGCTTTGACATGGTGTCATGATCAGCAAACCTTTTCCTACCCACTGGCATGGATCCCCTAAACAGAATATGCCCCCACCACTCCTGGACGCTGATTTTGTTTTTGTGTGCAGACAGATCCCAAGAGCGCCGTTACAATGAACGTATGAAGGCCCTTTCCGCGTGTTGAAGAAGGATGAGGTTGTGTATACATTGGACATTGGGGGACATTCACAGCTGTTTCTGGCGACTGTTCGAGGGGGGGGGGGGTGGTTGGTGTAGCAGCTGTCTAGTGGCCGAGCTGGCAAAGTTCTTTGGCAGGCGTGCAAAATAATGAGACAGACAGCTGGAAACTCATCCATTTATTTGACCGCTCATGCATGGTGCTGCATGCTGTCGAATGGCACCTTCTCTGTAAATTCTCCTGCCAGAAGGTGCAGAACATTCACAGGGCTTAGTTTAAATCTGTGGTCCCGTGGATTGGCAGCAAACTCATAATGATGTCCCAGCTTGTCCCATGGAGCCCGGGACATGCTGTAAATAAAACAAAGCCTGTAAAGTCTGAATAAAGCAGTCGTGTGTTGACTAAACTGGTGTGTGTATGTGTGTTGCTTTAGTAGCTCTATCAAAGTAGCTGCTACATATATAAATATTTTGGGTGATTATCGCACTTCTAGCTATTCCCTAGCCTGTCAGTCCTGATTTTGATGATGGACATGGTTATAGATGCTGTTCACTGGATGGAAATGGTCATTTTATAATTCCTTGAGCCCTATTTGAACAACGCTCCCAGTAAATGCAATCTAAAGAAGTAAGGGAGACCCCAGTGATCCTCACAACTCTGCATAATTCCTGTCTGATGCTTTACAGCAACTAGACCATCCAATGATGCAGCCAGACAGGAGACTCAACTGCACTCCTGTAAAATCTCAAGATAAGAGCTGTTGGCCTTAACCTCCTCAACCTCCTTGGGAAGTGTAGGTACTTCTGACAAATAAGGAGGTGTGATTGTTTTGTGTATTAATACATGTGCGGTATGGATGGGAATTTTACGTGATTGTATTGTCTATTCTTGCTGTTTAACAATCTTTAGTGGATAGAAGTAGTCATTGTACTTTAGGATGTACAATCATGTACAGATTGTCATAAAATAGCCATTTGGCCCAGATGTCTATTCAGTCGAAGAATAATTTCGACCACAGGCAGATTTTGAACAATAACCCCATTCATTCTGCAACAACTGCCACTTAATTTTGCCAGTTGTTCAAAGTTAAGCTCTATGGGGAAAACACCACTGTCAACTCTTCTACCTTAAAGGAGTAAATATATTGAAATGGGCAGTAGATCAAGAGATGGAAACAGTGAAATCAGACAGAGGTAAATGGCTGCTTAAAATTAGAAACATTCGTGTTCATGCTATAGAGTTTAAGGCTGCCCAGGAGGAATATAATGTGTTTTCTATAAGTTTGTTTGCCCTCACCCTGGCGAAGGATGGGGCCAACAGATATGTTGCTGGAAGGGTTCGGGAATTAATATTTTAGGCCACAGGAAGCTCAAGGTTCGATCCACAGAGCACAGGTGTTTAGCAAAATGGCCACCCAGACTGTATTTGGTCTTGCGGATATCGAGGTCAACTAAGTCTACCAAATATAGTAGATTAGGTTCGATGGGATGCATGTGAAACATTGCCTCACCTCGAAGGTCTGATTGTGACTTTGGATGGAGGTGAAAGGAGATGTAGGGACAAGTTTGGTAATTTCTGCAGTTCCAATGGGGAGTGCGTCAGGTGGTGGTGGGAGGAGAGGGTAGTGCTGTCGAGGGAGTCACAGAAAGACATAACCCTGTGAAAAGAGGATATGAGTGGAGCAGGTTAGATGTAGCAGGTTATAGGATGGTGCTGAAGTTGGAAATGTCCAAGGATAACATGTCAAATGTGGCAGCTGATGGGTGGTAAGTGAGAAACCTAAGGGATTTTGTCATTGTTCTGCCAGAGCGGAGGTGGGGTAAGGGCAGAAAAAGAATTTGAGATAAGGGTGTATGCTTTATCAAAGACAGTATGGGGGAATCAGCATTTATTGAAGAAATAACATATTTTGGGTATCCTGGAGTAGAAGTCCTCATCTTGGGATTTTTACAGGCCCAGAGGACCCCAAAACCTAGCAGCAATAGAAAATCACCAAGACAAATGGATACTTAAACAAACATCATTTTTAATTATCTTTGAACACAAAACAGGATCAAACTTTAATTTAACACTATTAACTTAATAGCCTCACATTACCCCCTTCTAATTCTAAGTGCCGGTGTATTTAATGTGTATAAAGTTCTTTGAAACAACTCCAAGTTCACCGGTGTCTATCAATTCTTAAACTGTGCACAGAATTCAACATTTATGAATTTTCACCAAGCTCTGGTACTTAAAAGTAAATGTTTACCCCTCCAGGAAGGCTCTTGTTGGTTTCAGAGAGGACTTACTTGGTCATTGGACACACAAAGACTGATTCCCTCTGATCAGCCACTTTGGAGTCTTGCCAATGAAACCCATCAGGGTTTTCCAAATGATAACCTCTTCTGCAGGTCAACATAGAGTTCCCTTTGTTTCCCTTATTTCAGGTGAAACACTCGAGCCAGCTATTTCCTCTTGTATGGATGACAAAGTTTTGCAACAGGCTGAACTGAGAACTCACAACCCGTGTTCAAAATGGGTTTCAACAAGATGCCAGCTTGCCATCTCACTCTCTCTCACTCTCTCTCTCTCTCTCTCTCTCTCTCTCTCTCTCTCTTAGAAAAAGTCTATTTGGTGTCATCTCTCTGCTTGCAAAACCACATGAACTTCTTAGAACAGCAAACTGGAACATGCTTTTGAAATTCTTTAGCAAAACAGTCTCCTTGTTTTGTCTTTGCAAATGCTCTCAGTACCTGCATGACTCACTCTCAGCAAAGCCTTTGCAATTTAAATAAGAGCTGTTTTGTGGAGTGTTTGTGTTTGTTTGTGACCTAAATGACTCCTACAATCCATCTCTTTCAAAAACATATCTTTGTACAATGTAAAATGTATAATCTGTCACAGGACAAATGCAGTAGAGGAGTTGTGATAAAACCAATGGTGTCCTTGCAAACAAAAAGTGGGAAGAGGTATACAGTTAGTTCTGGTGAGTGGAGTTTGTAATAGTTGAAACGTGAAACTCTCTCTAGTTCAGGAGACAATTTCACATAAAATTGCTTTTTTCCTGCTGTAAGGTAGACAGATTCGCCATTGGCAGAAATTGCTGAAATGACTCTTGCAGTCTGAGAAAGAAGCAAAAGAGAGTAATGCTCTCCCCCCCCCACCCCCACCCAACCATCCCAAACCCTGGGCCAAGTCACTGAGGGTCTGTGGATTCTCTTTCAATGCTCACAGACCAATCCAAGTCATTTGCAATGTGAGCTCCACTTTTTAACCTCTGACACGATTAGGAACCATTTAGCACCCACTCGTATCCCAAGTCTGATACCTGATACACTTTTAGCCAGTTTTGAACCAGTCTCTAGCAATCCATAGCCTAGTGTGAGTTCCTTGACTACTTTGTCCAGAAGCCCATAGCCTGCATGGGTTCCTCTCCTCAAGTCACCAACAGCCTGCCACCTTTGTGGGTCCTTCAGCTGCAAAACCCCTCACTGGTCTGCTTCCATAGTCACTGACTCATGGAATGAATCCTCTGCTTCTGAGATGTTGATGGGGTGTGGTCTTTCTGTTTTCTGGTGCCCTGGACTAGTCGTCCGCTTCCCCAGATTTCACAGTGGCGAAGAAATCTAACAAATCTAAATAAAAAAAATTTAACTAAGAGGAGAATCTCACATGTGTGGAGGGATGGAAAGGGCATTATTACAAATTGAAGCCTGATATTTGAATATTCAGGTGCCAAATTTGCAAAAGCATCGAGTATATATTTCTCAACCTATATGTAATTTTTCCTAAAGGAATACAATTTTGAATTTTTGCATGTCATCTTAGCATCTCTAAAAATATATCTGATTTCCAAGTAAGTGCAATACATTTCCTCATCACTGCAAATGCTAATTTAACAAATTTCAATTGATATATGAATAGTTTTAATTTGGGCCTTGTTCCTTCAATATTTCCTAATAAAAAATAAAGTTGAATTTTGCGGAGAAACAACTCCTGTAACTTGTTCCACAAAATTTGTAATTTTCCCCAAAAAGATTTCCATTTGGACAAAGCTAAGTTGAATGCAAAAAAGTTGTGACATCTTCACCACACCTCAAACATTGATCTGATCATTCTGATTTTAGTTTATTCATTTTCTCTGGTGTAAGAAGTAACTGTAGAAGAAAAACTAGTTGTGAATTCCTTCCTCACTGCTGCAGTGTGGAACGATGGTCAATAGTTCCAGACTGCTGAGTTGAAGTGAATTAATACAACTCCCCTGGATCACATGATCTCTGTTTCCAAATCAGCTTCCTGTAGAGCTTTTCAAATCCAAGTGCCTGAGTTACTTGACTCCAGGTGCAGCTTTCAGATAAAATCCTTGCTGACATCTGCTACATGACTGATGTAAAAACAATTATACTGAACTAATTTATATCTTATATTGAGATCCTTATACGGATCTACCCATATTTGCCAATCAATTACAATATTCAGATCCATTTCTCACCTTTGTCTGGACTTATGGACACATCAAAGTAATTTTTTAACAATTCCTCTTTATAAGGAATTTCTATTTCAGTACAACATGGTTGGTCCTAACTTATCCTTCAAATATGCTCAAAAGAAATTGCTATGAGTTATACGATATTTATTTCTCAGTTGCTCAAATGACATTAATTGACCCCTTTCATAACAATCTTCAACATTTATAATCCCCTTACGAAACCAGCTATTCAGAAATTGATGATGCTTTGAAAAAGGCGAGGATTTTGAATCATAGCCATTCTGGGTGATGTACATCCACTTAAACCAATTTCATCATTTATTTTATTCCATATATTAATCAAATGTTTCAACAATTGTGTATCTTTATCACCAACCATTAATTTCTATTCCCACTTGTCTATAAATTCTTCTGCTTTTCCTCTCTTCTATTTTATTTGATACAATTTTAACCCATGGCAATTATTCCCTTTCAAACAAAGAAGCAAGAAATCTCATTTGAGCAACTGGACACTAATTTTTAAAATGAGGAAGCTGTCGTCGTGTCAATGTAGAATTTGCTTTGAGAGAAACGCAGCTGTCTTTAGTTACCTTATTGAATTGGCTAAAATGGCAGAACATGAGAGCAAATGTCCTGGAGGAGTGTGGGTCACTTGTAACATGGGATTAATTCGGAAATGTGTTCACATGAAATAAACTCATGATGCAGACTGTTTTCTAAGAATGGAATACAAGAGGAAGGTTGACTAGGTCTCCAGCAGAATATAGATTACAAGATATAGGAGCAGAAGTCAGCCCACGGACCAACTTTCTCCCCTTAACCCTTGATTCTTTGATGAATCAAATACCTGTCAATCTCTGTACTAAATACACCCAATTACCTCAGTTCCATAGATTCATGACCCACTGACACAATCAATTTTTCCACATCAGTTTTAAATTGACACCCTTATATCCTGTAATTATGCTCTCTTGTCCAAGCATCCTCCACCATGGGAAACATCTTTGCCAAATGGACTCTGTACAGGCCTTCCATTATTTTAAATGGCTCTGAGGTCCCCCTTATCCTTCTGTACTCCAACTAGTACAGTCAAAGAGTCGACAATTGTTCCTCATACACTAACCCTTTCATTCCTGATATCATTCCAGTAAATCATCTCTGGCCTTCTCCAACACCAGCACATCTTTTCTCAAATATGGCACCCAAAACTCTAAACCTGATTGAATGGAAAGGTAATTCTCTAATAACACAAACACAACAGTTAAATGATATTATGTCTTGTTGAAAATTACAAAAAATTATTAAAGAGTCAAATAAAAATTTCAAAAGATGCCGTGGCTCATTTATGGACTCTTATCATAACCTAAAGAATTCAGGTTGTTCTGCTGTGTTACGAGACCAGAAGATCCCAAAACCCACAGCAATAGATATTCACCAAGGCAAATGGTTACTTAAACAAAAGTTGATTTTAATGATCTTTTAACATGAAAACAGAATTACACTTTAACTTACTTACTTTACCTAACTTATCCCCCTTCTAATTCTAAGTTCAGAAAAGTTCTTTGGTTCACAGTCCAATCTCACTTCTCATTCATCCAAGTTCACTGGTTGCAGGCCATTCTTATACTGTGCACAGAATTTAACATATATAAAGTTCACCAGGTTTGGTGCTAGAAAGGTAAATAATTACTGTTCAGAATGGTTCTTGTTGGTCTTCAAAGAGAGGTGTGTTGTTCAGGGAAGTATTAGGGTGTTTTTGACTCAACGTTACAGCATCTGAGGTCCGTTATCTCTTCAGAAAACCCCTGATAGCTTTAGCATGGAGCAGAGCTGAGCCAGGACTTTGCAGGTGTTTAAGGGAGTGTGAGGGCAGGGTTTGTTCTCACCAAATGTCTCTGCTTGAAATCAAGATTCAAACCATTTTGAGGAATACAACAGGAATTGTTCAACAAGAGCCTGGTGATCCCTGAGGAGTTTTCTTTCAATAGTGGACATTATTTTTTCTTTTAAAAAGTCCATTAATCTTCCTGATGCAGATCTTTGTATTTAACTTTCAGGTTGCTATCTGTTGTTAACTTGGAGGCCTTTAATGGGGTGACGGGGTAGAATCTTAGCTTTAACCAAGCAGTTCGCTTGCAATTTTCCAGCTGTAGGATGCGGTGCAGTTGCTTGCAAGTTTAGCAAGTGGGATTATGATGTGAATCTGCAAGTCACAGTGTCATTTTTGTTTTTGAAAATGCCAAGGTGAAAATTTTAACTTTGGTCTCCTTGGTTTGCCTAAGTTTACAGAGAAGACAGAGTTGGATGCCCATTTGGCGAATCGGCTGGGCAAAGCAGAAAGCACAAAAAATAATGAAGCAGACTGAAGTGACATTGAACCCAAACCCAGGTAAAGAATTTAATTTTGTGCTGTGTACTTAAGAGATCAAATGATTTGGGCTTTTAGTGGTGACCTATTTAAATGAAAAAACTCTGATTAGAATTGAAGTTTATGGAATGTTTGGAAGTTACCAAAAAAAAATGGAGCATATAAATTAGATGTTGTAATTAAGATAAATGAACAATACAATGAGCCTGGTGTCACAGTATCTGCCTCCCTCTACCATACATCACCATTAAACCTTCTCCCCAATATGAACCTGATGTCACAGTATAGGCCAGAATTTATTGTACATCACTGTTAAACCTTCTCACTACAGTGAATCTGGTGTCAGCAGTATCTGTCAAAGTTAACTGTACATCACCTTCAGCATTCTTCCCACTCTGAACCCGGTGTCACAGTTTCTGTCCCAGTCTACTGTACATCACCATTAAACGTTCTTCGCACTGTGAACTTGTTGTCACAGAATCTGCCACAGTTTAATGTACATCTCGTTAAACATTCTCCCCACTGTGAACCTGGTGTCAAAGTATCTGCCACAGTTTATTGTACATCACATTAAACATTCTCCCCACTGTGAACCTGGTGTCACAGTATCTGATACAGTTTATCGTACATTACTGTTAAACCTTCTCACTGCTGTGAAGCCAATGTCACAGTAACTATCTCAGTCGTCCATATATCAGCATCTCTCCACTGTGAATCTGGTGTCACTTTGCCTGCCACAGTTTATTTTACATCACCGTTAAATTTAATCCCAATGTGAAAGTGGTTTTCACATTATCTGACGCAGTTTATAGAACATCACTGTTAAACTTTCTCACGACTGTGAATCCTGTCTCACAGTTTCTGCCTCAGTAAAGTGTACATCAATGTTAAACCTTCTCCCCCCTGTGAACCTGGTGTTACAGTACCTGCCTAAGTCTACTGTTCATCACCGTTAAAACCTACCCACTGTGAACCTGGTGTCACAGTATCTGACACAGTTTATCGTACATTAATGTTAAACATTTTCACTCTCGTGAACCCATTGTCCCAGTGTCTATCTCAGTCCACCGTACATCACCGATAAAAATTCTCCCCCCTGTGAAGCTGGTGTCAGAGTATCTGCGTACGTCTATCGTACGTCACCATTAAACATTCTCCCAACAGTGAAAACAGTGTCACTTTCTCTGTCACAGTTTATCATACAGAACTGTTAAACGTTCTCCCCACCGTCAATCCCGTCAGTGTCCCAGCATCTGCCACAGTTTCTCGTGCATCACCAGTAAATCTTTTCCCCACTGTGAGGCCGGTTTTACTGTACCGACCACAGTTTATTGTACATCATCATTAAACCTTCTCCTCACTGTGCACCTAGAGTCACGGTATCTACCTCAATTCACCATATATCATCATTAAATTTTCTTCCCACTGTGAACACAGTGTTACAGTATTTGCCTCAGTCTACCATACATCACTGTTAAACCTTATTCCCCACTGTGCACCTGGTATCACAATATCTATCTCAATTTACCGTACATCACCGTTAAACCTTATACACAATGTGAACCATTTGTCAAAAGTTCCTGCGAGCATTTATCATACATTAAGTTAAACCTTCTCCCCACTGTGAACACTGTGTCATAGTATCTGCCTCAGTTTCTGTACATTACCAGTAAACCTTTTCCCCACTGTGACCCCTATTTTACTCTACCTACCGTAGTTTATCGTACATCACCATCAAATCTTCTCCGCTCTGTGCACCTAGAGTCACGGTATCTTCCTCAATTCACCATACATCATCGTTAAATCTTCTCCCCACTGAGAACACAGTGTCACAGTATCTGTCTCAGTCTACCGTACTTCACTGTTGATCTATCTCTCAACTGTTAATCCAGTGTCACAGTATTTGCCACATTATATCATACATCACCGTTAAACATTTTCCCCACTGTTGATCTGATGCCACAGCATCTGCTGTAGTTTATTGTACATCACTGTTAAACCAACTAACGACTGCTGTGAACCCGGTCACACAGTATTTTCCTCATTCTTCCGTATAGCAACATTAAACCTTCTCCCCTCTGTGAACCCGGTGTAACAGTATCTGGCTCAATCTGCCGTACATCACCATTAAACCTTCTCCCAACTTTGAACCTGTTGTCACAGCATTAGCCACAGTTTATCGCACATCTGTTTTAAACCTTCTCTCTTCTGTGAACTAATTTTCATGGTATCTGCCAAAGTTTACCATACATCACTGTTAAACCTTCTCACTACTGTGAATGCCGTGACACTGTATCTGCCCCAGTTTAACGTACATCACTTTTAAACCTTCTCCCCACTCTGAACCCAATCTCACAGTATCTGCCACAGTCTCCCTTGTATCAGAACTAAACCTTCTCCCCACTGTGAACCTGTGTCATGCTTTGTGCCGGAGTTCGTTGTACATTACTGTTAAAACTTCTCCCCACTCTGAACCTGGTGTCACAGTATCCACCTCAATATAACTTATATCACCCATAGACCTTCTCCCCACTGTGAACCCGGTGAAATAATATCTGCCTCAGTCTTTTGAAAATCACCATTATAATTTCTCCCCACTGTTAAATCTGTGTCTCTGTATCTGCAACATTGTTTAGCGTGTCACCTTTAAACCTCTTCCGCACTGTGAATCTGGTATCACACTACCTGCCACAGTTCATTGAACCTGAATGTTAAACCTTCTCACTAATGTGAACCCGGTTTCACAGTATCCGTCTCAGTCTCCCATCCCCTCTGTGAATTCGGTATAACAGTATATGCCAGAGTTTATTATACATCACTGATAAACCTCCCCACTGTGAACCGGGTGTCATAATATCTGTCTCCATGCACTGTACATCACCATTAAAGCTTCCCCCCACTGTGAACTGAGTGAAACATTTTCTGACACATTTTATCATACAACACTGTTAATCCTCTCATTGCTATATAACCATAAAACCATATACAGCACAAAACAGGCCAGTTTGGCCCCATTAGTTCGTGCCGGAACAAATCCCCACCCTCCAAGTTCCACTGACCAGCACCTGGTCCATACCCCTCCAATCCTCTCCCCTCCATGTAATTATCCAGTCTTCTTCTTCTTTGGCTTGGCTTCGCGGACGAAGATTTATGGAGGGGGTAAAAGTTCACGTCAGCTGCAGGCTCGTTTGTGGCTGACAAGTCCGATGCGGGACAGGCAGACACGGTTGCAGCGGCTGCAAGGGAAAATTGGTTGGTTGGGGTTGGGTGTTGGGTTTTTCCTCCTTTGCCTTTTGTCAGTGAGGTGGGCTCTGCGGTCTTCTTCAAAGGAGGTTGCTGCCCGCCAAACTGTGAGGTGCCAAAATGCACGGTTTGAGGCGATATCAGCCCACTGGCGGTGGTCAATGTGGCAGTCTTACATTAAATGTAAATAACGTCCCTGCTTCAATCACCTCCGCCGGAAGCTTATTCCACATCCCAACCACTCTTTGTGTCACAAAATTTCCCCTCGTGTTCTCCTTATAATTTTCGCCCTTCAACTCAAACCATGACCTTTGAATATCCCCCACTCTTAACTGAAAAAGCCTATCCACGTTGACACTGTCCCTTTTAAAATCTTGAACACCTCCATCAAATCCCCCCTTAATCTTCTACGCTCCAGAGAAAAAAGCCCCAGCCTGCTCAACTTTTCTCTGTAACTCAAACCCTGACATCCTGTCAACATTCTCGTGAACCTTCTCTGCACTCTCTCTATTTTGTTTATATCTTTCATATAATTTGGTGACCAAAACTGGACACAGTACTCCAAATTTGGCCTCACCAATGCCTTGTACAATTTCATCATAACCTCCCTGCTCTTGAATTCAATACTCCGATTTATGAAGGCCAACATTCCAAATGCCTTCTTCACCAAACCATCTACCTGAGTATCAGCCTTGAGGGTACTATTTACCATAACTCCCAAATCCCTTTGTTGCTCTGCTCTCCTCAATTGTCTACCATTCAATGTATATGACCTATTTAGATTTGCCTTTCCAAAATGCAACACTTCACACTTATCTGTATTAAATTCCATCAGCCATTTCTCAGCCCACTCCTCTAGCTTTCCTATATCTCTTTTTAAGCTATGGTAATCTTCTTCATTGTCCACAATACCACCAATCTTTGTATCATCTGCAAACTTACTTATCCACTTCACCACCCCTTCTTCCAGATCGTTAATATATAGAACAACCAATAGTGGACCCAGGACTGATCCCTGAGGAACTCCACTAGTCACCGGCCTCCAATTTGACAAACAATTTTCTACCACTACTCTCTGACACCTCCCATCCAACCATTGCTGAATCCATTTCACTACCTCCTTATTTATACCTAATGCCTCTACCTTTTTACCTAACCTCCTATGGGGAACTTTGTCAAAAGCTTGACCAAAGACTAAATAGACACATCCACAGTCTTCCTTTTATCAATCTTTTTTGTAACCCCCTCGAAAAACTCTATAAGGTTTGTTAAGCATGATCTACCCCTGACAAAACCATGCTGACTACTACCTATCAATCCCTGTTCTTCCAAATATTTGGAAATGCCATCCCTCAGAACACTTTCCATTAACTTCCCCACCACAGACATCAGACTCACATGTCTATAATTTCCAGGCTTACATTTGGACTCTTTCTTAAACAGCGGAACAACATGAGCCACCCACCCTCCAATCCTCTGGCATTACCCCCATGACCAGTGACATCCTAAATATCTCTGTTAATGGCCCCACTATCTGTACACTAGCCTCCCTGAGTGTCCTTGGGAATACTTTGTCCAGACCCAGAGATTTGTCCACCTTTATCTTTTTTAACATTGCCATCACTACCTCCTTGGTTATCCTTATATGATTCATGACCTCCCCACTATTTTTCTTTACTTCAACTGGTACAATATTTTTTTCCCTAGTGAATACCGAGGAAAAGAAATCATTTAAAATTTCCCCCTTCTCCTCTGACTTCTAACATAGCCTACCCTCCCTATCTAAAGGGGTCCAATTCTATCCCTCACTAATCTTTTACTTTTAATGTACCTATAGAAACCCTTTGGATTTATTTTTACTCTGTCTGCCAAAGCCTCTTTGTGCCTCTTTTTGGCCTTTCTAATTTCTTTCTGAAGATTTTTTCTACACTCCTTGTAGTCCTCTTTCAATTTCTCATCACCCTGCTGTTTATACCTCTTGTACACCTCCCTCTTTCTCCTAACCAAATTTCTAATATTCCTCGAAAACCAAGGGCTCCCTATGACTTCCAGCCTTTCCTTTGATCCTCACTGGGACACATCTACTCTGTACTCTCAAAATTTCTTCTTTGAATATTCTCCATTTTTCATTTACTTCCTTTCCTGAAAAAATCATGTCCCAGTCAATACTCCCCAAATCCATTCTTATTCCTTTGAAATTTGCTTTTCTCCAATCCAGAACCTCAACTTTAGGCCCTTCTTTGCTCTTCCCTAAAACTACCCTAAAATTAATAGAGTTGTGATCACTAGACTCAATTTGTTCTCTAACATTAACCTCAGACACCTGACCTATCTCGTTCCCTAACCGGAGATCCAGTATTACACCGTCCTGAGTTGGTTTCTCTACGTATTGATTAAAAAAACTATCTTGTACACATTTGACAAACTCTAGCCCTTCCAGCCTCTTACTGTATGGGTATCCCAATCAATGTGAGGGAAGTTAAAATCTCCCATGATCACTACCTTATGTTTATTACACATATATGCTATCTCCTTACAAATATGTTCCTCCAATTTTCTTGTCCCATTTGGTGGTCTATAATACACTCCTATTCGTGCCCTCATGCCTCCTCCACCCCTCAATTCCACCCAAACAGCCTCACTGGACGATCCCTCCAAACCATCCTGCCACCTCACAGCAGTAATGTCCTCCTTCACAAGTAGCGCAACTCCTCCCCCTTTTTACCCCCTGTTCTATCACATCTAAAACATTTGTATTCTGGAATATTGAGTTGCCAGTCCTGTCCCTCCCATAACCAGGTCTCACTAATTGCCACCACATCATAATTCCAAGTGCCAATCCAGGCTCTAAGCTCGTCTACCTTGTCACTCTGCTTTTTGCATTGAATGACATGCATTTCAGTATCTGTCTCAGCCCACTGTACAACAACATTAAACCTTCTCCCCACTGTGAAACTGATGTCACAGTATCTGACACAGTTTATTGGACATCAGTATTAAACATTCTCACTACTGTGAAACAGGTATCACTGTATCTGCAACATTGAATCGTGTATCACTGTTAAACCTCCATCCCACTGTGAACCTGGTGTCAAATTATCTGTCTCAGTCTACTGTACATCACCGTTGATCTATCTCTCAACTCTGAATCCATTGTCACAGTATTTGCCACATTATATCATACATCACCATGAAATCTTTTTCCCCACTGTTGACCTGATGCCACACCATCTGCTGTAGTTTATTGTACATCACTGTTAAACCTTCTAACTACTGCTGTGAACCCGGTCACACAGTATCTTCCTCATTCCTCCGTTTATCACCGTTAAACCTTCTCCCCACTGTGAACCCGGTGTAACAGTATCTTCCTCAGTCTGCCGTACAGCGCTGTTAAACATTCTCACCTCCATTAACCTTGTGTCTCAGTATTTGCCACAGTTTATCTTATATCACCGTAAAACCTTATTCCCACTGGAAACCTGTTGTCAGATTTTCTTCCCCAGTTCAACATACATCAAATATAAACCTTCTCCCCACTGAGAACCCGTTGTAACTGTGTCTGCCTCAGTCTGCCGTACATCACCATTAAACCTTCTCCCAACTGATAACCTGGTGTCACAGTATCAGCCAGAGTTAATCGTGCATCAATATTAAACCGTTTCACTTCAGTGAACTCATTTTCCTGGTATCTGCCAACATTTACCAAACATCACTGATAAACCTTCTCACTACTGTGAACCCTGTGTCATAGAATCAGTCTCAATCTACCGAAAATCACTGTTAAACCTTCTCCCTAATGTGAACCCACTGTCACAGAATCTGCCTAATTCTACCATACATTAATGTTAAACCTTCTACCTACTGTGAAACCGGTATCACTGTATCTGCAAAATTGAATCGCATATCACCATTAAACCCCCTTCCCACTGTGAACCTGGTGTCACAGTATCTGCCCCAGTTTTTCTTACATCACTGATAAACCTTCTCCCCACTGTGAACCTGGTTTCACAATATCTGACACAGTTTATCGTACATTAGTGTTAAACCTTCTCACTGCTGTTAACCCAGTGTCACAGTGTTTGTGACAGTTTTTCGTACATCTCCGTGAAACATTCTCCCCACTGTGAAGCTGAGGTCAGATTACCTGCCTCAGTCTGCCAGATACAGCACCGATTGCTCTCAGCCAAAGGTGCTGTAGTTGAGTTCGGGTGGCCAGAGGTATCTGCTCAAGAAGGCCAGGGGCTGCCATTGCCCTTCAATGAATTGCTCCAGTGCGCCCCCTACTGCTGTGCTGGAAGCATCTACTGTGAGAGTGGTGGGTGCATCTGGCCTGGCGTGTACCAGAAGGATGGTGTTGGCCAGTGTGTCCTTGGCCCTCTGGAACACCTCCTGGATGTCTCTGGATGCTCTGCTCAGTGGACCACCCCACAGTATCCCATCAAGCCTAGAGTCTCTGTGTCAGCAATTCTCTGCTGACCACTGGCTGATGGCTTTGTGGTCAAATGTGTTTGTCTATGAAACCATTCCCAGGAAGGTGAAGGGGCAAAGTCTTGCTGACTGGGACATTGAGTGGCACCCGGGCCAGACCAATCTTTCGCAACACCTGAGCCAGGTAGAACCTCAGCACATAGCGCCATTTGGTGCCCTTGCACTTTGGTTCCATGCACAGCCACACACAATGATGGCCATGCTGGTTACACCCTTGCCCCCATTGATTGACCATGTACATGGACCCCCACATGAATAGGAAAACTGTTTTGAGAATTGCCAGGGTGGAGGTGTGGGGATGCCCCACATGTAGCAGAACCGAGAGTTCCTTGTACCTTGCAACTGATCATCAGGTTTTATCTGATTGACAGAGTTGGGCATCTTTGTGGTTCTCCCTGTCTCCTGGAGCTGGGGGTCTCTGTACTGCTCCCCATCTCCTTGAGTTGGTGCATTGTTCTCCACCAGCCCCACAAGACAACCAAGACCCTTGGATGGAGGGCAGAGGTGCAGAGAGATCAGTGAGAACATGGGTAGTTTCAACAGTGTGGGGACCATCCAGGTGCCTGATAACAGGAGGAAACCAAGGGGAAGGCGAATGCAGGACATTTATTCGCAAGACATTGCGAGAGAGTGGATTCCTCGAACTCCTGAGGGGAGAAGGTGCTGATCGATCCATTGGTTTAGCTGGGCCAGGGTCTTGATATGGCAGCTGACTGGAATTGTCAGCGGGATACTGAGACTTGGGAGAGGAGGGGAAGGAGGGTGCAGTAGTGTTCTGACGAGAGAGTGCTGAGGGAGATGCAACATGGGTGGAAACTCAAGGCAAGGGACCCCTGATTGTTTGCAGGGATGGGATTTGTAAATAGACTCATAGATATCCAGCACAGAGCATCTTTGTCCCCCTGCCATCAGGAAGGAGATATGGAATAAAAGCAGGACAGCCAGGCAGCTTCTTACACAGGCCATGAGATTGACAAGGCAACATGAACTGGATGGGAGCAAAGAATAAAAACGGGGAGAGGAATATGGACTGAATACAACAACTCAGCCAGCAGGAGAGAGGGGCCGAAGAGCCTAATTCTGTGTTGTCTATCTGGACCAGCCTTTTGCATTCTAGCTTTAAAAAACCCAACCATTTTTAAATTTAATAATAATGGTACAGAATGAATCAAGAGACAAGATATCTGTCCAGCAGCGAACGTCTAAGGCACTTCCTGAAACGGAGGCTCTGAAACCACAGGGAGGTTCTGGCCGGAATGAGGCCCGACTTCTGCTAGAAGGAGGAGAAAAGAAGCAGGGATAATGTGGGGAAAGGGGTGGGGAGGGGAAGGGGTAGGGATGGCTTCCTCCGTTTACCTCTCCTTACCTCCACCCCGTTCCCTGTCTTGCGTAAACTTGTACTTCTCACTTTGTTCGTTTGAGATTGGTCACAGTGTTTGAGCTACCGAAATAAAATAGACACCCACACCGAGAGCAGTTCAGTTTAAACAAATGTTTATTACAAATTCAAAAGCGGATTTCAAACTACAATATGCAAGCCCTTCCCAATTATACTTATCAACGCCTGGACTGGTCCCAACTGCCGAAGCGAGGCAACGACTGCACACTTGTCGTAGGTTGTCGGTCGCCGGTAGCAGCTTCTCCACCTCCCTCGACTGGGACGTTAGCTGGACTCCAGAAATTCTTCTTCTTGCTGACGGATGTTGCCACTTCTCAGAGAGTCTCAAACTTCAGCAGCGGGACCATAGCTTATATTACCCGAAAACTGCTTACCCAAGCATCTATTCCCAGCACAGTAAGAAAGATAAGCGAGTAAGCTAGCATGTTAGGCTTCGATTGAATAACATAATTCTCAGCTTATCACTTTGAATACAATGGTTATTTTGCATCAAGGCAAGGCCTCTGACAGTCTGTGACCAAAACAAGCAGGAAGATTAAATGTTCTTGGTACACAGATGTCCTTTTGTCAGATAACTGCATCTCTGGCCCCTTGGTGGAATTTAGCTTATGTCTGCTGATTGTAAAAAACAAGCAGGTTCTCAGCCTTGCAGAAGCAAAGTCTGCAAAAGTATAAAACATGGTTTAAATCTTCCATTACATTCCCCTCCCCCTTTCCTTCCCCCGCTCGCCTCCCGGTTCCCCTCCCCCTTCCCATTCCCCTACTCCTAACCTTAACCCCTAACAAACCTTAACCTTAACACTACCGATACCCCCTATCACTACTCTTCGTCCCCTAACTCTACCCCTACTCCGTCCCCTAACTCTATCTCTACCCCTATGCCGTCCCCTAACCCCAACCCTAATCCAACCCACCTTCTCCTAACCCTCACCCTACCACTACCTCCTACTCCCTTCCCCTAAACCCAACACAAACCCACATCCCCGAACTCTAAATCTCACCCTTAACCTACACCTAATCCGAGCCCATGTCTCCTAACCCTAACCATAATGCTACCTCTATCCCAGCCCTCTCTAACTCTAACTCTACCCACCTTCCCCAACCCAAACGTAAACCCTACCCCTATCCCCTACACCTATCCCCTACACCTATCCCCTTCCCCTAACCATACCCCTCACCCATACCCACACCCCCAACACTACCCCTTACTCTTACCCTTACCCCCTTCCATTACCCCCTTTCTCCTACCCCCTTCCCCTACCCCTCCTTCCCCTAGATTAAGGTTGGAAGGGGAAAGGGGAGGGGGAAGGGGGAGGGGGAAGGGGAGGTGAAGGGAGGAGGGCTGGGGTTAGGGCAGAGGTGTGAGGGAAGGGCAAGGTGAGCGGGAGGGGGTTGGGATCGAGGAGGGGTAGGGGAGAAGGGGGGGTGGGTGAAGGGACATGGAAGATGCAGGGAATGGGGTTGGCAGGGCCAGAGGGAGAAGAAGGGGGAGGAATTCAGGACATCATGATGTTATCTGACCTCTGATCAGCTGGGATATGAGGTTCTTCTGGACTTGTGTCTTGTCTCTGAGATCGCTCCTTCTCCTGGGAAGAGAAATATGGGTGATAGAGATGCTGTCTGCAAAGCCTGATCACGATGACTTTGGAGGGTCCCAACTCTTCCCCTATCAACCCCCTCCCTACCCCTGCACACTAGGGCCTTCCCCCTTCCTCTGCTTTACCTGAGGAAGTGTGTTTTGGAGAAAACCACGATCTATCTCTGCAGAGCTCAAAGCACCGTGTCTCCATCAGGCAACACCCTGGTTCACCACGACATGGCAGCAAATGCTGGACAAATCATAGATGGATTGGTTGAATCCCTTCAGCTGACCCATATGAACCTACCCCACAACGATATTACCCTTTCCTCCCTCACACCAGTACCTTCTGTTTTTCATTTATTCCTGACCCCATATTAAAATCATTTTCATGCCTTTTATGGACCAGCCTCCACTACTACCCCTGGCAATGCATTCCAGGCACCCACTATTTTCTGTGTGAATAAAATATACCCCTCACATCTTGACTAAAGTTCCCTCCTTATTTAGACGTCCTCTGGTATTCTCGCTCCAGGAATGCAAACAATATTCCAAGTGTGGTCTGACTTGAATTTTATACGTCTGCAACATTACCTCTCAGTTCTTGAACTCAATCCCCTGACTCCTGAAGGCCAGCACACAATACACCATCTTAAACTCCCACTCAATTTTCATAGCAACATTGAGCGATTAATGGAGCAGGATCTAAATATTTCTCTGTCCTGCACACTGTTCATAATCCTGTCACTAACCAAGTGCTCTGCCCTCACGTTCTTGTAATCCGCATTCAATAAAGAAATTGGTCTATATGAAGCTACTTTTATGGGTATCCAACCTTCTTTGGAATAACTTTTATTCGTGCCCTTGAAAATGACTCTGGAAATAAACCTGGACCAGTTGCTTATTTAAGTACATCTGTATTTACAGGATTGAACTCCATCTGCCAATTATCTGAAAACTGGATGACCTATGACAACCTTCTACACTGTCTACAACATCTCTACCTCTGTGTCATCCCCTGACGTACCCACCCTTTCACTCCCATCATCATTCATAAAAATCACAAAGAGCAGGGGTCCCAGAGCAGATCCCTTTGGAGAGCCACTAGTCATTGTTCCATCTACTACTACCCTCTGTTTACTGCAGATAAGCCAATTCTGAATCCACACAGCCAAGGCTCCATGGATCCCATGCCTCCTGACATTCTAAATGAGGCCTCCGTGGGGACCTTGTCAAGAACCTTACTAAAATCCACATGCAGCGCATACACACCTTTACCTTCATCTATTTCCTTTGACATCTCCTCGAAATACTCAATTTGACTCGTGATGCAGGACCTGCTCCTCAGAAAACTATCCATGAGTTTCCCCAGCATGTTTGTGCATTGCCCTCGGACCCAGCATCTGCAGACTTCCTGGCCAGTCCCTCCCTTACCCCTTCCCAGAGCTTCCGCATTCATTACAACATCAAACATTGCTGCCCAGTACAGGCCCTTTGGCCCATAAAGGCTGGACTGACCTTTGTAAACGTTCTCCACAACCAACTAACCCTTACCCGTACCACACCCATAACTATGGGTGGATAAAATATCCAATTAACTTCTTTCTGAAATAATGCATCATGAATTTTATGTTGATTCCAATTTTGAATAACTTTTCATAATTCTAGTTGAGCTCCTGTAAAGTTAGATCCATTATCAGAACATAATTCTTTGACTTGACCAGGTCTAAGAATAAAACGCTAAAGAACATTAATAAAAGAGTCTCTGTCAAGCAATGACGCTACTTCAAAATGAATTGCTCTCATAGTCAAACACGTGAAAATAACTCCATATCGTTTTTCAACACTTCGTCCTCACTTTACTTGCAAAGGACCAAAATAATCAACTTCCACGGATGTAAATGGGAATTCATCAGGTGAAACTCTGTCCTGTGGTAAATCTGCCATTTGTTGTTGTCTAGGTTTTCATTATCTCTGTCAGTCACAAAGAGATGAAACTTCATGATTTCATTATTAATATATTTAAGCACTGATGGGTAGACGTGTGGTTCCACCCTTCCCCAGTTAGACTATTAAATGCTTGATTTTAAAAGTTGTAAAAGTGGTTAAAAATACTGTTTATAGACTTTGGAATAGTGGAGGATCGAAATGGCTGCAAATGTGAAAAAATCGAAAACTCAGTTACAGAAGAAATTACCTTACAAAGTGTTGAAGAATCGAGGCCTAGTTCAAGTTGAAGCAACGGAGTTGTCAACTGGAGTCCCCAAGTCTCAGAGGACTCCTGGCCGGCTAAGTATCTCGTCGGTACCACTTGCGCTATCGCAGGATGGCGCCAGCTCAGTGATGTGTTCAGCGGTTTCGACTCATGCACTCGTGAGGGCGGGCCAGCAGAACACAGGCGTGAGGGCGGGCCAGCTGAGCGAGGACAGGCCCGTGAGCCTGCAGCATTGCCTGGTGGTCAGGAGAGGTACAGTGTAGCATCAGAAGACGCACCTGCGCAGTCGGTGGCCCTACCAGGCATGCACAGTGCGTCGAGGGTCCACAAACCTTTGGAGAAGGTGTGGGCTGTGGGGGAGCCTGAGCGACGGTGAACTGACGAGGTCGGCACACTGTTGTCGGGTGTCCAGACCTGCAGCAGCACCGGAAGAGGACCTATTGCTATGGAGGAAGAGGATGCTCAACTTCATTAGAACTTGAAGAACTGGGGACTGAGGCAAAAGAAGGTCGGCCTCAAATGGAGGTTATGGATCCTGGACTGGATTCTGTGTTTCCAATTCTGGAAGGGATTGCTCAGCTCATGGAAGTTATGTCAAATATGTCAATGCAGATGACTCATCAGATGACTCAAGGATTTTTGGAAATGAAAACTCAAATGAACACTGTGTGTGAAGAAATAACTTTCATGAAGCAAGATATTAATGTAGTTAAGAGTGATGTTACGAGATGGACACGATCAGTGGATACTGTGCAAGATCATTTTAAAAAGATTGTGGAGGCTTTTTTGAATGCAAGAGTCAAGTGGAGCGTAATAGAGATAAAATGGAAATAGTGGAAGATCCTTTTGTAGATTGGGGGATTCAGAAGAAGGAATTATTGAAGTTTGACATTAGAAAACCAAAGTCGTAGAAATAATGTTAAGATAGTAGGTCTTCCGGAAGATATGGAAGGTTCGGATCCGGAGAAGATTTTGAAGAAATGGAACCCAGAAGTGTAGGGCAGGTAATTCATTCAGGATGGACTGGAATTAGATCGAGCAAACAGAGCGTTAAGGAAGAAACCGTTTCCAGGCCAATTACCACGAGCAGTTTTGATTCGCTGTTTTAAATATCAAGACAGAGAGGTGATCCTTCGATTGGTGGTGCAGAAAACACGGCAAAATCAGGATCCACTGATGGTTCAAAATAATAGGGTTTGTTTAATGCAGATCTGAGTCAAGAAATTATCAGAAGAGACCGAGAATTTAATTCAGCCTAAGAAGTATTGTGGCGAAAGGGATATAAATTTGCTTTTAGTTATGCGGCAGTATTGAAAGATTTTTATGGGAATTTTCAATCTCAGTTTTTTGAAAATGACCACGATGCTTTAATATTTGCAAATTCATTGCCAGATGTACGAGGAAATGGGCGATCTTCACCATTGTCACCGAAAGGAAGGGTCAATGGGAATGGAAATGGGAAGATTGGAAAATATGGAAAGAATGGGAAAAAAGTTGAATTGACGCAAAGTCTTCTCGATATTGATGATCCGGAACAATCATTGGGATTGGAATCACTGGGTTGAATGTTTTTGTTTCAGGACTTTGTAAAAGTCTGACTGGGGATGGGTGACACTGAGTCCTTTAGTCACCTGCCACTTGTGGACTTTACCACACCCAGATTTTTAGGGGACTGCTACTTTTGAGCAACTTGTTTTGGGATTGATTTTTCTCTATTTTTGGAATTTTTTAAATAGGTGGGATTCAATACAGTGAGACTTAGAAGGGGAGTATTATTTTATAGTGGGATTCACATTTGTGAGAAGGTTTAACAGTGATATACTATGAACTGTGTCAGATACTGTGACACCAGGTTGACAGTGGGGAGAAGGTTTAACAGTAATGTACGATAAACTGTGAGATACAGTGACACCCATTCACAGATGTGTAAAGGTTTAATGATGATGTATGGTAGACTGATAAGAGATACTGAGACAATGGGTTCACAACATTAACAAGGTTTAACAGTAATGTACGATAAACTGTGTGAGATACTGTGACACCAAGTTCACAATTTGAATAAGATTTAACGGTGAAGTAAAATAAACTGTGACAGATACTATGACACCATGTTCACAATGGGAATAAGGTTTAACGCTGATGTAAAATAAAATGTGGCAGGCAAAGTGACACCAGATTCACAGTGGAGAGAGGTTTAATGCTGATGTGTGGACGAATGAGATCGTTACTGTGACATTGGCTTCACAGCAGTGAGAAGGTTTAACAGTAATGTACAATAAACTGTGTCAGATACTGTGACACCAGGTTCACAGTGGGGAGAAAGTTTAACGAGATGTACGATAAACTGTGTCAGATACTGTGACACCCATTCACAGATGTGTAAAGGTTTAACGATGATGTATGGTCGACTGATAAGAGATACTGAGACAATGGGTTCACAACATTAACAAGGTTTAACAGTAATGTACGATAAACTGTGTGAGATACTGTGACACCAGGTTCACAATTTGAATAAGATTTAATGGTGAAGTAAAATAAACTGTGACAGATACTATGACACCATGTTCACAATGGGAATAAGGTTTAACGCTGATGTAAAATAAAATGTGGCAGGCAAAGTGACACCAGATTCACAGTGGAGAGAGGTTTAATGCTGATGTGTGGACGAATGAGATCGTTACTGTGACATTGGCTTCACAGCAGTGAGAAGGTTTAACAATAATGTACAATAAACTGTGTCAGATACTGTGACACCAGGTTCATGGTGGGGAGAAAGTTTAACGAGATGTACGATAAACTGTGTCAGATACTGTGACACCAGGTTTACAGTGGGGAGAATGTTTAACAGTAATGTACGATAAAATGTGTGAGATACTGTGACACCAGGTTCACAGTGGGGAGAATGTTTAACAGTCATGTACGATAAACTGTGTCAGATACAGTGACACCAGGTTCACAGTGGGGAGAAGGTTTAACAGTAATGTACGATAAACTGTGTCAAATACAGTGACACCAGGTTCACAGAGGGGAGAAGGTTTAACAGTCAAGTACGATAAACTGTCAGATACAGTGACACCAGGTGCACAGTGGGGAGAATGTTTAACAGTAATGTACGATAAACTGTGTCAGATACAGTGACACCTGGTTCACATGGGGAGAATGTTTAACAGTAATGTACGATAAACTGTGTCAGATACAGTGACACCAGGTTCACAGTGGGGAGAAGGTTTAACAGTCATGTACGATAAACTGTGTCAGATACAGTGACACCAGGTTCACAGTGGGGAGAATGTTTAACAGTAATGTACGATAAACTGTGTCAGATACAGTGACACCAGGTTCACAGTGGGGAGAATGTTTAACAGTAATGTACGATAAACTGTGTCAGATATTGTGACACCTGGTTCACATGGGGAGAAGGTTTAACGGTGATGTACGGTATGTTGAGGTAGATAACGTGACACCAGGTTCACAGTGGGGAGAAGGTTTAACAGTAATGTACGATAAACTGTGTCAGATACAGTGACACCAGGTTCACAGTGGGGAGAATGTTTAACAGTAATATACGATAAACTGTGTCAGATACTGTGACACCAGGTTCACATGGGGAGAAGGTTTAACGGTGATATACGGTAGACTGAGGCAGATACTGTGACACCAGGTTAACGTTGTGGAGAAGGTTTACCGGTGATATAATGTAAATTGAGATATATACCATGACACCATGTTCACAGTGGGGAGAAGGTTTAACGTTGATCTACGATAGACTGAGGCAGATTCTATTACACCAGGTTCACAGGGGGAGAAAGTTTAACGTTGATCTACGATAGACTGAGGCAGAAACTTTGAGACAGGATTCACATTCTTGAGAAGTTTAACATTGATGTACGATTAACAGTGTCAGATACTTTGACATCAGGTTCATATTGGGGAGAAGGTTTAACGGTGATGTATGGTAGAGGGAGGCAGATACTGTGACACCAAGCTCATTGTATTGTTCATTTATCTTAATTACAACATCTAATTTATATCTCCATTTTTTTGTGACAACTTCCAAACATTCCATAAACTTCTATTCTAATCAGATTTTGTTCATTTAAATAGGTCACCACTAAAAGCCCAAATCGTTAAGTCTCTTAAGTACACAGCACAAAATTAAATTCTTTACCTGGGTTTGGTTCAACGGCACTTCAGTCTCCTTCATTAATTTTTCAGACCCTCATTTTGTGCTTTATGCTTTGCCCAGCCGATTCACCAAATGGGCATCCAACTCTATCTTCTCAGCTTGACCCAACGTCTCCTCTGTAAACTTAAGCAAACCAAGAAGACTAAAGTTAAAATTTTCACATTGGCATTTTTAAACACAAAAATGATGCTATGATTTGCAATTTCACATCAAAATCCCACTTGCTAAACTTGCAAGCAACTGAATCGCATCCTACAGCTGGAAAATTGCAAGAGAACTGCTTGGTTAAAGCAAAGATTCCACCCAGTCACCCCATTAAAGGCCTCCAAGTTAACAACAGATAGCAACCTGAAAGTTAAATTCAAAGATCTGTATCAGGAATATTAACGGGCTGTTAAAAAAAAATTATTTCTGTTATTGAAAGAAAACTCCTCAGAGAACAACAGGCTCTTGTTGAACAATTCCTATTGTATTCCTCAAAATGGTTTGAATCTTGATTTCAAGCAGAGTCATTTGGCGAAATTGTTGGTCCAGAACAAACCCTGCCCACACACTCCCTTAAATACCTGCAAAGTCGTGGCTCAGCTCTGCTCCATGCTAAATGTATCAAGCTTTTGTGAAGAGATAACGGACTTTAGATGCTGGTTCGTTGAGTCACAAAAACATTAATGATTCTCTGAACAACACACCTCTATCTGAAAATCAACAAGAACCTTCCCGAGTGGTAAATATCAACAAGACATAATATCATTTCACTGTTGTGTTTGTGTCGTTGGAGAATTCCCTTTCCATTCAATCAGAATTGGAGTTTTGGGTGCCGTATTTGAGAAAAGATGTGCTGGTGTTGGAGAAGGTCAGAGATGATTTACTGGAATTATATCAGGAATGAAAGGGTTAGTGTATGAGGAACAATTGTCGACTCTTCGACTGTACTAGTTGGAGTACAGAAGGATAAGGGGGACCTCAGAGGCATTTCAAATGCTGGAAGGCTTGCACAGAGTACATATGGCAAAGATGTTTCCCATGGTAGGGGATTCTAGGACAGGAGAGCATAATTACAGGATATAAGGGTGTCAATTTAAAACAAATGTGGAAAAATTGATTTTGTCAGTGGGTCGTGAAACCGATGTGAGATCATTAAGGCAGAGATTGACAGTTATTTGATTAGTCAAGGAATCAAGGGTTATGGGGAGAAAGCTCGGGAGTGTGGGTGAGTGGAAGAATGGTGGAACAGACTCGACGGGCCTACTTCTGCTCCTATATCTTGTGATCTATATCCTGCTGGAGACCTAGACAACCCTCCTCTTGTATTGCATTCTTAGAAAAAAATTCTGCATTGTGGTTTTATGTCATGTGAACCCATTTCCGATTGAATCCCATGTTACAAATAACCCAATGGAAATTCTGCATTGAGAGGACTGCAGCTTCCTTATTTTAAAAATAGTTATGGAGCAGTTCAAATGAGATTTCTTGCTTTTTTTTTTGAAAGGGTTAAAATAGAATCAAATAAAATCGGAGAGGGAAAAGCAGAAGAATTTATATACAAGTGGGAATCAAAATTAATAGTTGGTGATAAAGATACACAATTGTTGAAACATTTGATTAATATATGGAATAAAATAAATGATGAAATTGGTGTAAGTGGATGTACATCACCCAGAATGGCTTTGATTCAAAATCCTCGTATCTTTTTCAAAGGATCATCAATTTCTGGATAGCGAGTTTTGTAAGGGGATTATAAATGTTGAAGATTGTCATGAAAGGTGTCAATTAATGCCATTTGAGCAACTGAGAAATAAATATCATATAACTCATTGCATTCTTTTTTGCTATTTCCAACTAAGAGCATATTTGAAGGGTAAGTTCGGACCAACCATATTGTACTGAAATAGAACTCCTTGTAAGAGGAATTGTTAAAAAAAATTATTTGATGATGTCCTCTTTATTACAAGTAGGAACTTTCAAATGAGGAGTTCATAAGTTGAGACAAAGGTGGGAAATGGATCTGAATAATTTAATTGATAGGCAAATATGGGGAGATCCATATAAGGATCTCAATGAAAGACATAAATTAGTTCAGTGTAATTGTTTTTACATCAGTCATGTAGCAGATGTCAACAAGGATTTTATCTGAAAGCTACACCTGGAGTCAAGTGACTCAGGCAGTTGGATTTGAAAAGCTCTACAGGAAGCTGATTTGGCAATAGAGATCACGTGATCCAGGGGAGTTGTATTAATTCACTTCAACCCAGCAGTCTGGAAGTATTGACTAGAGATCCACACTGCAGCAGTGAGGAAGGAATTCACAACTAGTTTTCCTTCTGCAGTTACTTCTTACACCAGAGAAATTGAATAGAATAAAATCAGAATTATCAGATCAATGTTTTAGGTGTGGTGAAGATGTCGCAACTTTCTTGCATTCAACTTATCTTTGTCCTAATGCAAGATCTTTTTGGGGAAAATTACAATATTAATGGAACAAGTTATCGGAGATTTTTTCCGCAGAATCTGATCTTATTTTATTAGGAAATATTGAAGGAACAAGGCCCAAATTAAATATATAAATATATCAATTGAAATTTGTTAAATTAACGTTAGTGGTGATGAGGAAATATATTGCACTTATTTGGAAATCAGATATATATATATATTTTTACAGATGCCAAGATGACATGCAAAAATTCAAAGTTGTATTCCTATGGAAAAAATTACATATTGATTGAGAAATATATACTCTATGCTTTTGCAAATTTGGCACCTGAATATTCAAATATCAGATTTCAATTTGTAATAATGCCCTTTCCATCCCTCTGGACATGTGCGATTCTCCTGTTAGTTACAATTTTGTTAGATTTCTTCGCCACTGTGAAATCTGGGGAAGTGGACGACTAGTACAGGGCACCAGAAAACAGGAAGACCACACCCCACCAACATCTCAGAAGCAGAGGATTCAATCCATGGGTCAGTGACCAAGGAAGCAGACCAGTGAGGGGTTCTGCAGCTGAAAGACCCACATAGGTGGCAGGCTGTTGGTGTCTTGAGGAGAGGAACCCACGCAGGCTGCGGGCTTCTGAACAAAGAAGTCAAGGAACTCACACCAGGCTGTGGAATGCTAGAGACTGGGTCAAAACTGGCTAAAAGTGTTTCAGGTATCAGACTTGGGAATTGAATAAGTGCTAAATTGTTCCTAATTATGTCAGAGGTTCCAAACTGGAGCTCACATTGCCAATGACTTGGATGGTCTGTGAGCATTGAAAGAGAATCCAGAGACCATCAGTGACTTGGCCCAGCATTTAGGGTGGTGGGGGTTGGGGAGCACTCAGTCTTTCTCTGACTGCAAGAGGCATTTCAGGCAATTTCTGCCAGAGGTGAGTCTGTCTGTCTTACAGCTGGAAAAAAGCAATTTTGTGTGATATGACACTTTTTAATTACATGACAGTAAATTGTCTCCTGAAATAGAGAGAGAGGTTCAAGTTTCAAACTATTACAAACTCCACTCACCAGATTATACCTCTTCCCACTTTTTTTTTGCAAGGACACCATTGATTTTATCACAGCTCTTCTGCTGCATCTGTCCTGTGACAGATTATATATTTTACATTGTATATAGATATGTTTTTGAAAGAGTTGGATTGGACGAGTCGTTTAGGTCACAAACATATACATCCACTTCACAAAACAGCTCTTATTTAAAATGCAAGAGCTTTGCTGAGACTGAGCCAAGAGCCTTTGCAAAGACAAAACAAGGAGACTTTTGCGAAAGAATTTCAAAAGGAGGTGTAAATGGAATATTGTTTTTAAAGCAACAGATGAATGGACTCAGAAGTTTGGGTCTGGTGCAATCATCTGGCTGGTACCAGTTTGCTGTTCTAAGAAGGTCATGTGGTTTTGCAAGCAGAGAGGAGAGACCAAATAGGCTTTTTCTAAAATTGAGAGAGAGAGAGAGAGAGAGAGAAATGGCAAGCTGGCATCTTGTTTTGAAGACGGTTTGTGAGTTCTCAGTTCAACCTGTTGAAAAACTTTGTTGTCCATACAAGAGGAAATGGCTGGCTAGAAATGATGTTTCACCTGAAATAAGGGAAACAAAAGGAAATCAATGGTGACCTGCAGAAGAGGTTATCATTTGGAAAACCCTGATGGGTCAAGTTTCTTTGGCAAGACACCAAAGTGGCTGATCAGAGGGAATCAGTCTTTGTGTGTCCAATGTGCATGAAATCCCTCTCTGAAACCAACAAGAGCCTTCCTGGAGGGTAAACATTTACTTCTAACCACCAGAGCTTGGTGAAAATTCATAAATGTTGAATTCTGTGCACAGTATAAGAATTGATAGATACCGGTGAACTTGGAGTCATGTCAAAGAACTTTATGCACATTAAATACACCTGCACTTAAAATTAGAAGGGGGTAATGGAAGGCTGTTAAATTAATAGAGATAAGTTAAAGTTTGATCCTGTTTGTTTTTCTGTTTAAAGAAAATTAAAACCAATGTTTGTTTAAGAACGAATGGTGTTATTGTTCAAAATCTGCCTGTGATTCTAAGTATTCTTGGACTGAATAGACATCTGGGCCAAATGGCAATTTAAAGACAATCTGTACATGATTGTACATCCTAGAGTACAATGACTACTTCTATCCACTAAAGATTGTTAAAGAGCAAGAATGGACAATACAATCACATAAAATTCCCATCCATACAGCACACGTATTAATACAAAAAACAATCACACCTCCTTATCGGTCAGGAAGTGCCTACACTTCCCAAGGAGGCTGAGGAGGTCAAGGCCAACGGCTCTCATCCTGAGATTTTACAGGAGCGCTGTTGAGTCTCCTGTCTGGCTGCACCATTTGATGATCTAGTTGCTGTAAAGCATCAGACAGGAATGATGCCGAGTTGTGAGGATCACTGGGCTCTCCCTTTTTCTGTAGATGACATTTACTAGGAGTGTTGTTCAAATTGGGCTCAAGGAATAGTGCAAAGACCATTTTGATCTAGTGAACAGCATCTTTAACCACGTCCATCATCAAAATCAGGACTTACAGGCTGGGGAATAGCTTCTTCCCACAGGCTGTTAGATGGATGAAAAGTATCCTGTAAGTGTGATAATCCTCCTAAATATTTATTTATGTAGCGGCTACTTCAATAGAGCTACTAAAGCAACACACACACACACACACACACACACACACACACACACACACACACACACACACACACACACACACACACACACACACACACACACACACACACACACACACACACACACACACACCAGGTTAGTCAGGCTTCTTCTATTTACAGCATGTCCCGGGCTCCATGGGTCAAGGTGGGACATCATTATGAGTTTGCTGCCGATCCACGGGACCAGAGCTTTAAATTAAGCCCTGTGAGTGTCCCGCACCTTCCGGCAGGGGAAATCACAGATCAACGTGCTGTTCCTCGGGACGCAGCACCACGTGCATGCGGTCAATTAAATGGATGAGTACCCAGCTGTCTGCCTTATGATTTCATGTGCCCGCCAAAGAACCTTGCCCAGTCGGCCCGCTTCACAGCTGCTACAACCCCCAGAATCGTCACCAGAAAGAAAAACACCAGCTGCATGCACCTTAGGTGGACACCCTCATCGTCTGGGATGGGGGCACTGAATGGGTGAAGCGGGATCCACATGTGCAGTCTGTCCAAACTAAACAGCTGAGAATGTCCCCCAATGTCCAAAGTATACTAAAATCCATCCTTCTTCACCACGCGGAAAAGGCTCTCATACGGTCGTTGTAACAGCACTCCTGTGTACTGTCTGCGCACAAAAACAAAATCAGCGTCCAGGAGTTGTGGGGCACATTCTGTTAAAGGGATCCAAGCCAGTGGGTAGGAAAAGCTTTGCTGATAGCGATACCATGTCGAAGCTGCTGAAGGATATTCAGATCAGAGTTGGTTGTGAAATGAATGTCCCATGAAACTGTAAGGACCGTACAATAAACCATCTCTGCGGACAATGCAAACATATCTTACTTTGGAGCTGTGAGCACTCCCAAAAGAACGCATGGCAACTCATCAACCTAATTGGGACCAGTGAGTCGGGCCTAAAAAGTGGACTTCAGTTGCCAGTGGGAACGTGGGTGAATTGTGTTCCGCGGACTGAATTAATGTGGGAAAACCAAATCTAGCCATCCAGTTGACGATGAATGCTCTGGCCCTTGTCTCAGTGTCACTGGATGGCAACGGGACGGCCTCTGGCCAGCGCGTGAAATGTTCTACAACTGTTAGAATGTATCTCATGTTTTGAGATTCTGGCAATGGTCCAAGCAGGTCCACATGCCACATGTCCAGGTTCCAACTGCCTGCATACCGGCAGGAAATGTTGAAGAGGTGGCTTAGAGTGGCACTGAATCTTGGCAGTCTGGCAGGAGGTACATGTGCAAACCCATTGTATGACACCTTTTCTCAGTCCATGCTATACATATATATTTGACATGAGCTTGACATATGTTCTGATGTATGGATGAGATAAGCTGTGTCTCTGGTCAATAAGGTGTTTCTTCCAAGATGCAGGAAACATTGGTCTAATGTAGCCCAAAGACATGTCACAAAGTAAGGTTGGCCACCCAGTTGTGCTGCCCTCTGCTGTATGTCCAGGTTAGTAATGGCCATACTGTATGCCTGAACATCGGGGTCCATTGCCTGGATACTGGCTAATTCATGAATATCAATGTCACCCTGAATATGATATATAGTCGGTCTGGACAGCATATTCGTGATGAGATTGTTTTTACCAGATGTTATCCAAGTAGATGTAAGGGAACTCTAAATCTCTGTCCAAAGTGTCTATAACCCGCTGGCAGGTTTGAACACCATTCTTCAACTTTAGTCACATCCTAAAACATTCGAAAAGCCCAGAAGGGATAATAATCACCGTTTTAGGAATGTCTTCCTTATGGATGGGATCTGATGGTATCTCATGACAAGATCAACCTTGGAGAAAGCACAGAAATTGTGCAGATGGGAGGCAAAATCTTGCATATGAGGGACGTTAAGACAGTGGGTCTTATCCTGAGATATGGTCTGCTGACCTTCGTAAATCATAGCATAGACTAGAGTATAGCTGGAAAGTGATGCTGCACTGTTTAAGGAATTGGTGAGGCCAGGTTTGGAGAATTGTTTTCAGTTCTGGTCTCCAAATATAGGAATGAAATAGATAAGGTGGAGATGGTGCAGGAAAGATTTACAAAAATGTTACGTGGCTTACAACATCTAGATTACAGAGAAAGATTAAGGAGACAGCAACTTTATTCATTGGAACGTAGACGGTTGAAGGGGGTTATGATAGAGGTATTCAAAATTATGAAAGGAATAGATAGACTAGACATGAGTAGACTCTTTCCCCTGAGGGCAGGGGAGTTTGGAACAAGAGGGCATGAGTTCAGGGTAAGGGGGCAAAACTTTAGGAGGAATGTTAGAGGATGTTTCTTCACTGAGAGAGTGGTGGCAGAATGGAATGATCTTCCAGAAGAGATAATTGCGGCAGGGTCCTTTCTGTCATTTAAGAGAAGGTTGGATGTGTACATGAATATCAGGGTGTTGGAGGGATGTGGCCAGAGTGTTGGAGGGGAAAACTAGTGGAGTTGTTCATGTGAACTGGCACAGACTCAAAGGGCCGATATGGCCTGTTTCTGTGCCGTAATCTGTCATATGGTTATATGTGCTGGGCTCCACAGGACAAGGTGGGACATCATTAAGAGTTTGCTGCCGACAGGTTTGAATTAAGCTCCGTGAGTATCCCACGCGTTCTGGGAGGAAGAAACGTCCATATCCTCAACGCATCCAGTGATGCAAGATGTCGCCAAAATCTTTGGCCTGGCGGCGGGCCAGGAGGAGCGCGAGCATGGAATCTGACCCGAGCCTGGCTTGACTAAGGAGATGGGGTGTGGGTGCCCGAATGCGAGCACGGTTTAGCAGGAAGGCGACTGACAGTATGCAGCGGCCCATCTGGAGATGCTCCCCTGCGTGCTACTGAGCCTCTCAGCATGGATGAATGTTATCACATGCAGGAAATTCTGGATCAGAACCACAGTAGGGCTGCCAGGTATGAGGTGAAGGAGGACAACTCAGAAATTCGAGAAGAAGAGGAAGAATTACTACTTGCTGCAGTTGGACTCACTGAAGGAAGGCCTTAGGCTTTCAGAACATCTCCTTCTCCAATGAAAGCTGTTGTTTAACCACAGACACTTTCCCCAGTCTTCAAGGCCCCTGCAACAAGGATGGAAGTCAAGTTCATGTCTACAGAACTGATCCAACCAAATGAAAAGATGATGTCTTCTATGACCTAAAATTTTGAAACTTTAAATGATCAATTTTCTGGTATAAAGGAAATAATGGCTGGTATGTGTGAAGAAATTACATTTATTAGGGGGCGTGGCAAGATGGCGTAGGGAACAGACGTGCCTTCCAGACCTCTCCTGACTCTGATTTATTGTTTTGTCTTTAGGTGCCCGTTAAAGTTCTTTTAAAAGTTCATAAATAATAAGAGGTGTTGGATTAGTGCCTAATCGTTTATATGCAAAGAAAAAGGTAAAAGAAAACATCAACAGACTGTTAAAAAACTACATTTTCCGAAAATGTCTGAGCCTACTTGTTTACAAGAAGCCAGGACTCAGCGTAGAATGGATCCAGAGGAAGACGTACAGAGTTTGGCATTGAAACTCCATTTTATGCCGGTGAGGCACTCTGAAGGTTGCACTCAACAGCTTTCAGAACAAAGGGCGGGACGGGTGCCAGTATTTCACACAACGGCCACTGTGAGTGCTGTTACTGAGACTTTGACAGTTGAATCAGCTGCGGCGCCACCAGCTGGAGAGTTAAAGAGCTGTCATTCAACTGCTACAGTGGTGGCGCTGCAAAATGCATCTTCAATTACAATGGTTTTTCCAGACATTGATTCAGTGAAGATGATTAAAGAGATTTGGCTTAAAGATAACCCTGATCTTCAGTCTCCTGGCATTGCTGGGGGGACTTTGAGAGGGATTTTTATACAAAGTCAAACTGCTAGAAAAGATACTAAATTAAGGGAAGGGACAGAAGATCCCGTGGTCTCTAAGGAACAGCAAGACCCCATTATGCCTGAATCTACTTCTGTTGAAATGTCTGTTAAGGATCTTGAAGATAAGATATATTCTGTATCGAGTCACTTAGCTAATTTTGTGAACCTGTTTATTTCCAAGATTAATGCAATGGCGGAAGTCATTAATGGACCTTTTAAGCTTGAAACCATTGAAAGATTTGAAATGCGTGATCAAGGTTTAGTCGATGCACAGGATCAACTGCAAGATGAAAATAGAATAATTGAAACATTGCAGATCCAAAATAAAAATTTAGCAAAAAAGTTTGATTATTTGGAGAATCAATCTAGACGGAACAATGTGAAAATTGTTGGTTTGCCAGAAGGCATAGAAGGACCAGATCCAAGAAAATTTTTTACTGAATGGATTCCACGAGTGTTAGGACAGGATAAATTCCCTGAAGGTTTAATACTAGAATGTGCTTATAGAGTTTTAAGAAAAAAATCTTTTTCAGGACAGAATCCAAGATCTGTTTTGATCTGTTGTTTAAACTACTGTGACAGAGAGACAATTTTACGTACGGCTATTAGAAATGCCCAGCAAAGTAGATCTCCTTTGATCGTTCAGAATAATCCTGTTTTCTTCTATCAAGATTTGAGTCAAGAAATTATGTTTCAACGATGCGAATTTAATTCTGTGAAAGAACGGTTGTGGAAAAAAAGACATAAGGCAACATTCAGGTATTCTGCGGTACTGAAGATTTTTTAGGATGGAAATTAGCCAAAGTTCTTTGACAATCCTAAAGAGGTTATGGACTTTGCTCAGTCTCTACCAATCATGCAGTTTCAGGAACGATGTAGTCCTTCAAGGTCTCCAAAGAGAGTAGAGATGTAAGGTGGGATCCAGTTTTTTAAAAGAAATGAAAGCAATGGTGATAGAAGTGGTAACGTTGATTTAAAAAAATAAATCTTTTATCTTCTATTTTTGAGAAGAGTTTAAATAGTTTAAATAATGATGATAGTTTAATGAAATGGGAGTTGGTAGAGGGAACTGGGTGGGCACTAGTTTCCAGAAGTCATCAGCTACCTGTGAGTTATCTCACACCCAATATTTTGGGGGAGTTACCTCTTTGGACGGTTTAAACAGGAGGAGGTAGTTGTGACCTCCGACCTGTTTTTTTTTTCTTTTTAATTTTTGGGTTAAGAAGTGAAGGTTTTTTTTATTATTTTTTAAAATAAATATTTTTTTAACTCTTTTTGTTTTCTGATTGTATTTGAGAGGGAATTAGGAGGTTTTTTTTCTCTCCTTTTTTTCTCTTTTTTTTGGGGACGTTTTCTCTTTTTTCTTTCTTTTTTAAGAGGATGATGTCACAGAAGATAAAAGTCAAAAATTGAGGATGTTGAATTAGATGAAGAGGAAGATGAGGGGAAAGGTGATAAGAAGAAAAAGAAGAAAATTAAGTACAAATACATTGAGGGAGAAGAGTTTAATAAAATTAAGTTAATTTCGATAGAGAATTTTGAAGATGTTATAAATGAAGCATATGGAGAATTTTTTTAAGAGTTTGAACTTTTTTATTTTTTTATATAAGGGGAGGGGAAGGGAATAAAAAGTTTATCTGATTGTTTTTCTAAAGGATGCTTTTGTTCTCTCGATGAATTATAAAGGAAACTTGGTATTAATGGAAATTCTGTATTTATGTATTATTAATTATGATTTTTTGTATAACAGGTATGTGGTTGATATATGATTTTAATATTTGAACTTAGTTTTAAAGTGGATTTCATTTGTTAAATACATGTATTATGTTTGATTTAAATATATGTTTAAGGGTATTATTTTAGTATTGATATTTTGTTTTGTTGTTAGTAATTTTTTTGTTGTTAAGTTTTATCCTTTTTTTGTAAGTGGGGTTTTTTCTATTTTATTTACAACATTGTTAATTAATTCTTCACTCTTTTTTTGGGGGGATTGGACTAATTTTAAATTAGATAATTAATGTTGTGTTATAATTATTGGGGGGGGTTAATTTGTGTAGTTTAACGATGTAGTATTCTAATTTTTATTATCTTATCTTTTATTATTTTTTTAAATATAATTTTTATTTTATTCATGTCATAAAATTTTAAATAAAGTTAAAAAAAATGACTATGGAAAGGATATCTTTTTCTGCCTAAAAGTGGACCACCACTCGAGTCCCGACACTCCGCATCATCCCACTACTCATCCATAGACCAAAGAAGTGTTGGTGCAGACTCCCCCACAGACACACCTCCACCCTCCCAGTCGGCAACAGTGATGACCGGCACAGAGGGTACCCGGGCTCTGCACTCACCACCTCCACTGATGTCACCAAGCTGGGGAGCCCCTGGACCTTGAATGGCACCCACTGGGTAGGCGGCCACAGTGCCTACCCCTGGCTTCCTACCACCTGGTAGGGCTGCCATTTCCCCACATACGAGGTGCCCTACATCCTCTCTCTCGATGACCTAGGGGAGCACCCAGCCTTTGGCAACCACTGCAACAAGAGGGCCTTTACTGCAGCTGAACTGTTCTGGATGATCGCCTTCCGCAAATATGGCACCGCATGGCTCTCCAACGAAATGACCTGGTTGGCCACCCTCCTGGAGATGTTGGCCAATGAGACAGCAGTGTCCCTGCACCAAACAAAGGACACCCTGACCTGAAGAGTTGTGGAGCTGAAGGAGAGACGTATAGTGGCAATGCCAAATCGGATGGTCCTGGACTACTTGCTGGCAGCTGTGCTGTCATTGGCCAGGAGGGCCGCAGCTACATTCCCAAGGAATCCTCTAACATCACCCAGCTGACTGACCACATTCGGGACTCAGTGGCCAAAATTCAAAAATCCAAGGACCAGATCCACCAGCATCACCACCTCATGGGGACCCTGGGGGCCATTTTGCTCCACGAGGGGCATTTGGGTGACTATCGTTCATTGGGGGATTGCACTTATTTTTGTTATCATAGCTATAGTTATTCCATGATGTGATTGTCAATTTATAGGCACCTTTGCATTGCCCCGTTTGACCTTCTTATTACCTGTCGCACTTTATTGGCAAGCAGCATGTCTTCCGAAGGGGTGGATTGTCATGGAGAGGTAGTGTCCACCACCTGGTGGCGCTGCTGTACTCCTGTTCGGTGGACATACTACCTGTCAATCCAGGTCAAAGACTCACTCCAAGCCATCAAGGTGACCCTTGCGATTGGCCCACCTAAATCACCAGGAGCTGCAGTCCAGGCAGCCCGGCTAGACTCAGCCCTGACCTTCACCCAATTGCCCCACCTAAACCACCAGGAGCTGCAGTCCAGGCAGCCTGGCCAGACTCAGCCCTGACCTTCACCCAATTGGCCCAGGTGAATCACCTCGACTGACCCCTGCCGAGCCCCTGAACTTGGCTTCGAGCATTGGCCACAGCAGTCAATGGGGCCCAGCCTTTCCCGAGTGATCGGCCCTCCCAGCACAGTCCCCCAGAACTATAAAGAACCATGTCCCCCTTTGTTCTGCCTCTTTCAACTCATTGTGGCTAGGAAGTAGCACCTTCCACACTGGGTTGGGGTGAGTCTCGAGGTCAGCGAGGAAGAGCCGTGTCCATATCGGTCAAGGGGTGGGAGCTCACAGTATCACCTTGATCCTGAATGTTGAATGTGTAAGTTCATGTAATTTCCCCCAAGCTCTGTCGGTTTCTCCCTCCTAATTAGAAGTGTATATTTACTCCCTGCGTACTCTGTGTATAGAGGTTTGCCTAACATATCGACCCTGTTGTCATGTTTCCATCCCCGATATAAAAGTGTGCTTTGTACCTCCGCTTTGGTCTGATTCTTAACGTTTGGGACCCACATGAACCCGACAACAATGAAGGAGGGGAAGCAAAGTATTTTATCAGTAAATGGAGAGTCAAATTACTAGAAAAAAAGACAGATAGATCCGATCAGAATGTGGCAAGAAATTAATGTAGGTTTATGGAAAAAAGGTAGGGATCTCAAGAAAAACACCAGTGAGTAAAAATGTGTTATTGCCTATGAACAGAGGGAATAGAATATTAAATTTGTGGGAAGAAGATTTTATAGACATCAAATATAATATGGGGAAAAGGATTTATATTAATCGAAACAAAGGTGGAAAGAAGATTGAAATATTCAAATTCAAGAAGAAATAGGGTCAAGATTGTTTCAAGAGTGTTATAAATATGATTTATGTCAATTATAAAAGTACAATTGTCTACATCAATTCTGCTTTACTCCATATAAATTAAATGGACTTATCTCCAATTATTCCGAGAAATGTTTTCAATGTAATCAGGTGATCGGGATTTTTTTTTCCATTCGGTTTGGATCTGTGTAAAAGTGGAAGAATTTTGGAAGGATTTCAGTATATTATTAGGACAAATTATGAAGATAAAAAATCAAAAAGACACAAGAATATTTGTGCTTGGTCAACTTTATGAAGCAGATACAAAACTGAAGTTGGATAAATATCAAACAAACTTTCTGAGTCTAGCAACAGCAGCAGTGAAGAAATGTGCAGCACTAACATGGAGAGCAGAGAGATTTGTAACGAGGGATGGGACATTGAAATGCAAAACTGTGCCACCATGTAACCACATAACCATTTACAGAGCAGAAACAGGCCATGTCAGCCTTTTGACTTCGCAACGGTTCACTAGAACAACTCCACTAGCTCAATCCTCCCATTCTCCGCCAATATCCCACCAACCCCTTCACCTCCATGTACACATCCAACCTTCTCTTAAATGACAGAAGGGACCCTGCTGCAACTATCTCATTCGGAAGAACATTCCATTCTGCCACCAGTCTCTGAGTGAAGAAGCATCCTCTAATATTTCTCCTAAAGTTTTGCCCTCTTACCCTTAACTCATGGCCTCTTGTTCCAACCTTCCCTATCCTCAGGGGAATGAGTCTGTTTATGTCTAGTCTATCTATTCCTTTCATAATTTTAAATACCTCCATCAAGTCCCCTCTCAGTCGTCGACATTCCAATGAATAAAGTCCCAGTCTCCTTAATCTCTCCCTGTAATCCAGATGCTGTAAACCAGGCAACATCCTTGTAAATCTTCTCTGCACACTCTCCACCTTATTTATATCCTTCCTATAGTTCGGAGACTAGAACTGAGCACAATACTCCAAACCTGACCTCACCAATGCCTTTAACAGCTGCAGCATCACCTCCCAGCTCCTGCACTCTTTCTTTGGCTTGGCTTCGCGGATGAAGATTTATGGAGGGGTAATGTCCACATCAGCTGCAGGCTCGTTTGCGGCTGACAAGTCTGATGCGGGACAGGCTGACATGGTTGCAGCGGTTGCAAGGGAAAATTGGTTGGTTGTGGTTGGGTGTTGGGTTTTTCCTCCTTTGTCTTTTGTCAGTGAGGTGGGCTCTGCGGACTTCTTCAAAGGAGGTTGCTGCCCGCCGAACTGTGAGGCACCAAGATGCATGATTTGAGGCGATATCAGCATACTGGCGGTGGTCAATGTGGCAGGCACCAAGAGATTTCTTTAGGCAGTCCTTGTACCTCTTCTTTGGTGCACCTCTGTCTCGGTGGCCAGTGGAGAGCTCGCCATATAACACGATCTTGGGGAGGCGATGGTCCTCCTTTCTGGAGAAGTGACCTACCCAGCACAGTTGGATCTTCAACAGCGTGGATTCGATGCTGTCGGCCTCTGCCATCTCGAGTTCTTTGATGTTGGAGATGAAGTTGCTCCAATGAATGTTGAGGATGCAGCAGAGACAACGCTGGTGGAAGCGTTCTAGGAGCCATAAGTGATGTCGGTAGAGGACCCATGATTCAGAGCCGAACAGGAGTGTGGGTATGACAACAGCTCTGTATACGCTAATCTTTGTGAGGTTTTTCAGTTGGTTGTTTTTCCAGACACTTTTGTGTAGTCTTCCAAAGGCGCTATTTGCCTTGGCGAGTCAGTTTTCTATCTCGTTGTCTATCCTTGCATCCGATGAAATGGTGTAGCCGAGATAGGTAAACTAGTTGACCGTTTTGAGTTTTGTGTAGCCGATGGAAATGTGGGGGGGGGGGGGGGGGGCTGGTAGTCATGGTGGGGAGTTGGCTGATGGAGGACCTCAGTTTTCTTCAGGCTGACTTCCAGGCCAAACATTTTGGCAGTTTCCGCAAAACAGGACGTCATGCGCTGGAGAGCTGGCTCTGAATGGGCAACTAAAGCAGCATCGTCTGCAAAGAGTGGTTCACGGATAAGTTGCTCTTGTGTCTTGGTGTGAGCTTACAGTACTCCAAACCTGGCCTTACCAATGCCTTTAACAGCTGAAGCATCACCTCCCAGCTCCTACACCCTACACTATGATTTATGAAGGCCAGCAGACCATATGTCTTCTTAACTACTATGTCTACCTGGGAATCCACCTTCAGTGAACTCTGTACCATAACTCCAAGATCCCTGTTCCTCTGCATTCCTCGACCCCCTCCCCTTAACTGCATAGGTCCTATTTTGGTTATTTTTTCCGGAATGCAGCACCTCTAACTTGTCAACATTAAATTCCATCTTCCATCTTTCAGTTCACTTTTCAAAACAAACCAAATCCTGTAATCCAAGAAAACCTTCCTCACCATCCACAACTCCCCCTATTTTTGTATCGTCTGCATATTTGCTTTCCCAGTTCGCCATCCCCTCATCCAAATCATGAATATAAATGTTAAACAACAGGGGACGCAGCACCAATCCCTGAGGCACACTGCTCGTCACAGGCTTCCATCCTAATAGAGAGTTGTCCACCATGACTCTCTGCTGTCTTTCTCCCAGCCACCTCTGAATCCATCTCACTATCTATTAATCCATAGTGATGAACCTTCCTAACTAACCTTACATGCAGTACATTATCAAAAGCTTTACTAAAATTTAAATAGATCTTGTCAACCGCCCTACCTTCATCCACATTTCTTATCACCTCTTCAAAAAACTCAACAAGATTCATCAAACATGATTTTCCCTTCACTAACACATGCTGGGTGCTCCCAATCAATCCCTGCCTATCCAGATATTTGTACATACTATCTCGAAGAATACCCTCCATAACCATCCCCACCACCGAACTCAAACTTACTGGCCGATAATTACTTGGCCTACACCTACTGCCTTTTTTGAACAACAGAACTACATTTGCAACCCTCCAATCCCGCGGCACCACACCCTCCTCCAGTGAAATTTGAAAAATCGCTGTCAGTGCCCCTGCTATTTGTTCCCTGACCTCGCTTAAAGTCCGGCGAAAAATCCCATCAGGACCATGAGACTTATCCACCTTAATTGACCCCAGAAGCTCCAAATCTCTCGCTTTACTAATCCCTATCCTTTCCATAACTAAACCATTTACCTCTCTGATCTTGTATAGCCCAATGTCCGTTTCCCTCGTGAATACAGATGAGAAAAATTTGTTCAATATTTCTCCATCTCATACGGTTCCTGACATAGTTCACTGGTCCCATCATCCAGTCGACCTATTCTATGTTTAACCCTCCTTTTACTGTTCACATATGTGAACAAACCCTGAGGATTCACCTTCGCCTTATTAGCTATAGACACATCCCTTTTTACCTATCTGCTCAATCCCTTGTTTTTTGTATTTGGTGTAGGTCTACCTCTTGTCCCGTACCAACTTCTTAATTTCACCAGAAAACTATGGCTCCCTCAAACCTTTAGTCTTCCCCTTTGGCCTGATTGGAACATAAAGATCCTGTACTCTCAAAATCTCACCACTAAATGTTCCCCAAATTTTCTCTACATCCTTTCCAGGAAAAAGTTCAACCCACACAACTCTCTGCAAATCCCTTCTCATTTCTCCAAATCTGGCCTTCCCCTACTCGAAGACCATCAACCTCGGACCCGACCTATCCCTTTCCATCATTAAGCTAAAGCTAATGGACCCATGATCACTGGATCCGCAGTTCTCCCTAACGCACACCTCTGTCACCTGCCTCATTGCATTCGTAAACAACAGATCGAACACTGCTCCCCCTCTAATTGGCGTCTCAACATATTGCTGCAGAAAGCAATCCTGAACACAATGCTTAGCCATCCTGCCCTTTTACTGACTGCGTTTCCCAATTGATGTTTGGAAAATTGAAATTCCCAACCAACACCACCCTATTTCACTTGCATATCTCACCTATTTGCACATTAACTCTCCTAGCTCCCTTTCTCCATTTGGAGGCTCATAATATACCCCCATAATAGTAACCTCACCCTTCTTATTTTTCAGCTCTACCCACACTGCCTCTCTTGACGAGCCCTCCAGTCTACCTTGCCTCAGCATTGCTGTAATATCCTCCCTGACATTTAATGCCACACCTCCCCCTCTTAATCCACCAACTCTGTCACATCTCAAGCAGTGAAATCCTGGAACATTCAACTGCCAGTCACAACCTTCTTTCAACCACGTCTCGCTAATGGCCACAACATCATAATGCCGCATGTCAATCCACACCTTTAGCTCATCCAGCTTCCTTACTACGCTCCTCACATTAAAATAAATACAACTCAGGGATCTCCTACATCCTACCTTCTGAATATCCTCCTTTCTACTATTCTCACAATTTTCACTGCAACATCTGTTTACGACTTCCTGCTTTTCTTCCCTCAAATTATTTAAACTTGTCCCTTTCCTTATCCTACTAACCCTCACCCTATAACTCTTGCCCTTTTTCTTTTTTCCCTACAGAGGTTGACACCACACCTCTGCCCACCATGGTCTGACTATCCCCCTCCTCAGTATTCAAGGTGGAGTACTGATTTCTGAAGATTACAGACTCGGGTGCTTGCACATGAATTTGCCCCCTTCCTTTCCTCCTCCTAACGGTAACCCACTTCCCCTCATCCCGTGAGCCCCTGGGCGACCACCTGCCTGTAGCTCTTGTCTACGATAGCCTCATTTTCCCTAACCAGAGTAAGGTCATCGAGCTACAGCTCATGTTCCTTGACCTGGTCCTTCAGGCCACACTCCTTGTCCGTGATGGCCTCACTCTCCTTAACCAGAGGGAGGTCTGGTTGTCTGTCTCTGGATTCTCTGCTCAGAGGATCACCCCGCATTATCCATCAAGTCCTGGTATCTCTGTGTCAGCAGGAATTCCGTGCTGACCACTACCTGATGGCTTTGTGGTCAAAATGTTTGTCTATGAAAACTTTTCCACAAAGGTGATGTGGCAAAGTCTAGCTGACTGGAACATTGCACCAATCTTTCAGAACATCTGAGACAGGTAGATCCTTGGTTCATAGCGGCACTCGATGCCCTTGTACTTAGTTTCCATGCTCAGTCTGATGCAACCTCACACGATGAAGGCCACATTGGTTACGCCCTTAACCCCATTGTCATGGAATATATATTTGGGAGAATCTGGTAAAATTAGAGTAGGTTAAAGACATACACACATTTTAAAACATATTTTATTTGAAATACTGAAGAATTCATATTCAGTTACATCACAGAAACTATGGAGAATGCTATGCACATTTCACAAGTAGCTGCAAATTGAAATGAGGTCATGAAATAACTAGACCATTGTTTTGGTTTGGAGACAGGCTGGCTGGTTGAATATCTACAAAGTGCTGAAAGAAAGGTCACCCCTGGGTTTTGTTTAGCTAAGACAACAGCTTGACCAAGAAGGATAACTTCTGTTGTTTTCTGAAAAAGGTGGGGGGGGGGTGGTTTTCAAGTGAGAGAGTCACATGCAATCTCAGTTGGAGTGAGAGAGAGAGAGAAAGGGGTTAAACAAGCTCTCTCAGCCAGAGTGGGCATGGCATTGAAAGCAGTTGAACAGTGCAAGCCAGGAGAATATTGTAGGAAACAGAAATCTCAAGAGTGGCGGATGGCTGGAAGTGCTATCTGTCTGATGTTTCTCTCGGAATAAGTGCAACAGGAAGGAACACTGTGGTAGCCTGAAAGAAAGAGGTTATCATTTGGAAACCCTGATGGGCCAAGTTTTATCAGCGAGACATTGTGGTGACTAATGGTGGTAGCTCAGTTGTGGAAATCCTGGAACAACAAATCTCTCTCTGCAAACCCTACGGAACTTTCTTGAGTGGCAAAGCCTGATGAACTTTATACATGTTCAATTGTGTGCACAGTATTAGAATTGCCTACAACAAATGAACTTGGAAGAATGAGAAGTGAGATTGAACTGTAAACCAAATAACTTTTCTTAAATTTACACACACATCATACACGTGCACTTAGACTTAGAAGGCGATTAAGGTTAGTTAGGTTAATAGAGATAAGTTAAAGTTTGATTCTGTTTTCATATTAAAAGATAAATAAAACAACTTATTTTTAAATAACGACTTGTCTTGGTGAATGTCTATTGCTGCTGGGTTTTGGGGTCCTTTGGGCTCATAACACCATAGTCTGGTGACGTACATGGATCTCCTTCCCACTCCATCCATTTTGGATCCCCACATGAAGAGGGAAACTGCTCTGGTAATCGCCAGGGCAGAGGTATGTGGGATGGGCCACGCCTGCATCACATGCGGCAGTACCGAGAGCACCTTGCACCTGATAACCAGGTTCTTCCCCATTTCTGAGAGGGAATGTCATTCCCACACACCCAATTTCTGGTGGACCTTTACAATCGGCTCTGACCAATTCTTGTTGCATGCCTTGGCCCCTCCAAGCCAGTTCCCCGACACCTTCAGGTAGTCAGATCTGACTGTGAAGAGGACAGCGGACTAATTTACCAAAGTGCATTGCCTCGCGTTTGTTCCAGTTTACCCTGGAAAATAGCATTGTATACTTCTGGGCCCAGCCACTTCCAGACTTGTGTACAACTCAGCCGTTCTCCCAGAACTGTGGGTCTCTGTGCTAGTCCCTGTCTCCTGGAGTTGGGAGTCTCTGCAATGTTCCCCATCTCACAGAGCTGGGGGTCTCTACATTGCTCCCTGTCTCCTGATATTGGTGCTTTGTTCTCCACCAGTCCCACAATACAACGCTGACCCCTAGACGGAATGTTGAATTACAGAGGGATCAGTGAAAATATGGGTAGTTTTACCAGGGTGGGGTCCATACAGGAGCCTGATAACAGCAGGGAACCTGTGGAAGGGGGATGGAGGGCATTCGATGGTGCACCAGCAGGACACTGCTGAGGGTGCGGATTCCCTCGGGCTCTCGAGGGTAGAAGGCGCTGGTTATTCCAATATTTTAGGTGAGGCAGTGTCCAAATTAGAGCTGGCGCGGGTCAGCAAGGGTCGACATAACAGGTGCCTGGAACTGTCATGAGGATTCTAAGGGCTGGTAGAGGTAGGTAAGGAGGGGGTAGTTGTGTACCGACGAGGGATTGCTGAGTGAGAGGCCACATGCATGGGACTTCGAGACAAGGAGCCTCTGATTGTACAGGGATGGGGCCTGTAAATAGACCCGCAGACATCCAGCACACAGCATCTTTGACCCACTACCATCAGGAAGGAGATATGGAGGAACAAAATCAGGCTGCCAGACAGGGAAATAACTTCTTCCAACAGGCCGTGAGATTGACAATGCAATGCGAGTTGAATGGGTCCGTGGAATGAAAAGGATGAGAGGGATATGGACTGTTTGCAAGCAGCTTGGCCATCAGAAAAGAAGGGCCAAAAGGATGGTTTCGGAGTTGTCTATCTTGTCCACACTTTTGAGTTGAATCCTTAAATAATTCATGACAGGCTGGACTATCATTTTAGATGGAAATTTTAGATTGACACATGCAGCCCGGGAACAGGTCCTTTCAGCCTCTGAGCCACAACCACTCAATTACACCAATGACCTACAAACCCCGGTATGTTTTAAATGGTGGAAGGACCAGGAGCAACTTGTGGAAATGCACGCAGACACAGGAAGAATGTACAACTCCCCAGAGACAGTGTCAAATTTGAACCCGGCTCGCTGGCCCCTTATCAGCGTTTTTCTAACCGCGGCACTAACCTCGCCACTCTCAATTATTCCCAGGGTTATTCCTCCTACTTTCCATGAGCTGTGATTGCTTCCAATTCCAGTGCCCATGTTTCCCTGAGACTCTGACCCCTGCCCAGTGACTCTGTCCCTAATGCCTCTCCCTGGACAGATGATCACCAGTCTCTCCTGGCTCTCACCCAAATTTTCTTGCCCAATTCCACCACCTACAACCCCCTCGTCATGGCCCACCCACTCGCCCACAGGGCCAAGGGTAGCAAGGTGGGGGAAGGTCCAGCCTGTAGTCACAAAGCTTGTCGAAGGACAAGTGAGAGCAGGAGTCCTGGGGCAAGAGGTGAAGGGCAGTGTGTACTGTAGCAGCCAGCTACACAGGGTCACAGCCTCCAGGGTGGGGGGAGAGAGAGAACTGGCTCAGATGGGACAGATGTCCCGGTGCCAAGGGTCAGGGAATTCCCGGCTCGCTGGCCCCTTATCAGCGTTTTTCTAACCGCGGCACTAACCTCGCCACTCTCAATTATTCCCAGGGTTCTTCCTCCTACTTTCCATGAGTGTCTGGGACACTGCCACCGGCAAGGAGACTGGACCACTGCCCTCCCCACATCACCACCAAATGGGGGTCTCAGGAGCAGCTCAGGTTCCAAGGCCTGTCAGTGGGGGAAGGGGGAGGTTTGGGAATTGGGGAGGGGTAGTTCTGAATGGTGATCGAGAGGATCGGTCCAGTGGGAGGACAGACATGACAGACATGAGGGCTGGGGCTTCAGGACAGATCCCGTGGGGAGGCAGGAGCTTTGGGGACCAGCCGGTGGGGGACAATGGCTTTGGAAATGGACCTGGTGGGGGTCAGGGGCTTTGGGGAGAGACCAGTGGGTTTGTCGGAGGACCTGTCGGGCAAAAGAATTAGTGACAGACCAAGTTGGGAATGGCATTGGGGATGGACTCAGCAGGAGATGGGCTGTTGATGGACCCGGCGGGGATGCGTTTGGGAATGGATCCGGTGGGGGATGTTATTGGGATGGATCAGGTAGGGGACGGTATTGGGGTTGGACCCAGTGGGGGACAAGATTGGGGATGGACCCAGCGGGGGGTGGGATTGGGGATGGACTCGGAGGGAGACGGGATTTTGGATGGACCCGGCGTGCACAGAATTGGGGATGGACCCGGCGGGGGACGGTATTGGGGACAGATTCAGCGGGGGACGGTTTTGGGGTTGGACCCAGCAGGGGACGGGATTGTGGATGGACCCGGCAGGGGATGATATTGAGGATGGACCTGGCGATGTCAGTTTTGGAGATAGACATGCTGGGGGATGGACCCGGCAGGGGACTGCCCATTGACTCCGTCTTCAATGCCTCACACCGGCCGGATTATCACCGTTCTCTTTCCCAGGTCTCACCCAAACTTTCTTACCCCAATTCCACCACCTACAAACCCTTGTCATGTCCCACCCACTCACCCACAGGGCCAAGGTTAACTAGGAGGGGGAAGCTCCTGGCTGTGGGCACACAGCTCGTTGAAGGACAAGTGGGAGCAGAAGTCCTGGGGAAGAGGTGAAGGGCAGTGTGTACTGTAGCAGCTAGCTGAACTGGGCCACATTCTCCAGGATGGTGGGGGGAGAGAGAGAGAGAGAGAGAGAGGACTGGCTCAGATGGGATAGATATCTGTGTGCCAAGGGTCAGGGGATTCCCCAGCTTTGTGAAGGTATGGGACACTGTCAACGGGAATGAGATGGAGCACTGCCCTCCCCACATCTCCACTGTCTAGGGGTCCTAGGAGCAGCTCAGATACCAAGGCCTGTGGGTGGGGGAAGGGGAAGGTTAAAGAACTTTGGTTAAAGAACTTTGGTGGGGTAGTTGTGATGGGTAATCGATTGGAGAGGGTCCCAGTGAGGGAACTGGTCTGGTGGGAGGACAGACCTGATGTTGGGCCTTTGGATACAGGTGAATTGGCGTGGGGGACGGGGACAGGGACTTTTGGCTGGGCATGTTGTGGGACAGGGGCTTGTTGAAAGCCCTGGTGGGAGACAGGAGCTCTGGAGACGGTCCAAGCAATGGGTGGAGCATTGGGGATGGGCCCAGTGGGGAATAGGGGCTTTGTTGACAGGCCTGACAGTATTTTGGGGATGATCTCAGCAGGGGGAGGGTTTTGGGGACAGGCCTGGTGGGAGATGAGGGCTTTGGGGAAGGGCCAGGTGGGTGACAGGGGACAGTATTAGGGAAGGACCCAGAGGACAAACCACCCCTGGAGCTCTGGTTCACCTCGGGTCACTCACCTTGGCCCACGGACGTGCTTTGATCTGCGGGAAGCTGAATTCGTTGCAGTTTGGGTTCATCTCCCGGATCTGCTCCCTGGATGACGTCCGCCACACCTGTTGGGACAGAAATCACCTTCACTACTGGCTCGGGGTGGGGGGAGCAGGAGGGTGACAAAGGGAGGGAATGCAGTGTATGTGTACCAGGTCATGGACATGGGACGAGCCCTAGAACTGGGGTAGTGGTGAAGGCTGAAACGTTAGGGGCATTTAAGAGGCTCTGAGTCACGTGGATGAAAGAAAAATAGAGGGTTATGAGGGAGGAAGGGGTTAGTTATTTTTATTTTGGTATGAATACATCGGTCGGCACAACATCGCGGGCTGAAGTGCTTGTACTGTGCTCTCATGTTCTATGTTAAACGTGTCCTGTCAGTCTTTCAGCAAGCGGATATGTCGGGGAAGGACCGCTGCCGACTGGCATATTCCAGGCTGCAGGGGTAGATGCTGAGGGATGCACGGAGGCTTGGCATAGCCAACACGAAGGCACTGTGGGGATGGATCATAATCCTTCCATAACCGTGCACTGAGAGGCTGAGACCAAGGGGAACTCCTCCAACAGCAGAGGGGGGCAGTAACCACACGGTATCAAAGTGGTGGCAATGAAGGTAAACAGAGACGTATGCAGCAATGTGCAGTGAAGGGAATATCTGGATACAACAGGAGGAGGAGAAAAGACTTGGAATGGTCTTCCTCTTTGGAAATAATTTGTAAATAAAGTCTATTTTGCGGGGTTGGGGGGAGGGGAAGAGAAAAGCCCTACTCAGTCAACTTTGCTTCATGAGATACATTCTCCGATCCAGAAAATCTATTCTGCACCCGCTCCAGAGTACAACATCAAATTTATTACCCTTGGATAGCACAAGTACGACCTGATAAAACAGAGTTCTTGGGATAAACATACGCAAACACACAACCAAGCCCTCACACAACAGACAAATGATACATGAGCAGCACGTCCAGAAAAAATTACTCGATATTGTTGAATAAATAGCAGAGTCGAGGAGTATTTGTATGAGCAGCTCATCAATCGTTCCACGTTCTCCCTGCCTGGAGGAAGAGGCTGTTCCTGGGCCTAGTGGTACTGGCTCTGAAAGTCCTGGATCTCTTTCCCGACGGGAATAGCTGGATGATGCTGTTGGCCGTGTGAATGGGTGCTCGATGATTTTGTCAATGATCATAGTGGATCACATTGATATTTGGGGTGGTGGGGGGGTGGGGCAGGAGGGTGTCCCCAGTGTTGCTCTAGCCCACTTTACGTCCTGTGGATTGACCTCTGATCATTTTTTAAAAATATTATTTATAAATAAAATCCACAAAGAATTCACAAAATTAATAATAACACAAATAATATATAAATACACTTGTCATAGTTAAAAGAAAGAATAAAAAAATCCCCCCCCATTAAACCACCCCATCTCCCCTCCATCCCCTTTCTAAAAGAAAAAGAAGAAAAATGAGGACAAGGGACCCCCAACAGGAGAACCAATTACTTTAACGTTCCTTTTCAAAAACTGAGGCCTTAAGGAGAAAGGGAATGTTAGAGCCACCTTTGTAAATATGGGGTCCATATTCTTCCACAATATATGGTTGAGGCGGCCTGCTCACCAGGACGAAAGCCAGTACACAAGATGGATGACGAATGCGGTGACTACACAGATCCTGCGGCAACCAATCATCTTCGTCCCAGGTGACATCCCGCACAGTGGGAAGCAATGAGCAATGACGAGAACACCCACCAATCCGAGGCTGGCTTTGCCATCTCGAAAGACCTGTCATCAGTAGCGGGAGAGTATATAAGCAGAGCTGCCAGTTCAACGAACCAGTCTTCGACTTCGACTTCACGGGTGTGTATCATTCATTCCACACATCATGGTGAGTGTGCTGGATATCGGTGCAAAGGAAGAGACTTTCACCATTGACCACCTCAAACCAGCACATCTGGACATTAGCAAATTCAGTCCCCACGACCCAGATATAGGCGACCGAAAGCAGCGAACAGTGCTGGTTCTAGGGAGGTGGGGCATCATGCTAACTGGGATGCCACCCTGTACACAAGATGGCCGACGAATGTGGCAACTGTTCAGAGTCCACGGGGACCAACAACTTTCATACCAGGGGACAACGCACACGGCAGGAATCAACAAAGAAGGGAACACCGAACAATTGGAGGCCGGCATGGATGTGACATCACTCCAGTCGACAGCAGCAGGGAGAGAATAGAAGCAGAGCTGCGAGTGTAATAAAGGAGTCTTTGACTTTGAATGTTTGGGCGTGTGTCCGCCTTTCCACCCATCACAGTAGCGCGCACGCTCTAATTTCACATCGAATGGTCTTGCTCATCTTACATCGGGAGTCACGTGTACAGTTTCCTTACCTGAAGCATGAGAAGTGCACAAAGATCGTCAGATTTGTTTCTGGGGTGTTTTAAGCAGGTGATAGAAGGAAAGTTTGAATGTGGATCTCTTGGTCGTTGGTAAAAAGGGAGATGACCTTACAACATTATGAGAGGACACAGCAGCACGGATCGAGAGAGGATAATGCAAAGGAGCCGAACACCAAGTGTCACAATTTCCCAATAACCGATCAGCTGCTTAGACTTTAAGAAATGTCTTCAATGAAAATGTAATATCCTTGGAATTCTCTCCGCTTTTGAAGGTGCATTTGAAATTGGGATCCGTGGACTTGTGATGAGTTTATTGCCGTACCCAATCGTAGAGGGATCATATGCATTGAACTTAGATGTAGATACTTTGAAAAAAGTAGCAGACATTAAATTGGAAGCGGTAATAAATATGAAGGAAAGATTGAGAATAAATAGTCTCCCTTGCAGTTGGGGTACAATGTATTGCTTGAGATCAGAGGAATCCTGGAGCCAAGACAAAGTGATCCTGTGTTTCCCAAGGATTTGATTGTTGTTGGATTAGTAAAAAGTGGAAGGGCCGAAGGGTCTTCTGATCCTTCGACTGCTTGATTTGTCTTCTGATGCTGATTGGGTTCACCTGTGTATTCGCTCGCTCGCTGATTGGTTGCTTCAGTTACGCGAGGCAACGGGTTGATTCGGTGAGGCCGCTATTTGATTGGACGCTGAAGTCGGGTTGGATTGATGGGCGGGTTCGCGGGTTGATTGGCTCTTGCTGTGAGGAGGCGGGACATTTGCGGCAGCGTCGTCTGCTCGGGGTCCGTCGTGTCGCTTCTGGCGCGAATGGGAGTAAGTTGGCGGAGGCGCCGGAACCTTCCACAGCCGCGCGGTCCAGGGAAAGCGGGCGACACGCACCCCACCGGGCCCCACCCGGGAGCGGCCGGTACCGGCGGGGTGTTTGGGTGTAGCCGAGGTGTCGGTGCGAGGCCTGATGCCGCCGACAGGGCGAGGCTGGAGGCCGCGGGGTTACTTGCAGCGGGAAGGGGCGGTGTCAGGTGATTGGCAAGTCTGGTTTGCGCATGCGTGGTGAGTTCGCGCATATGTTGAAGATACGCATGTGCCGATTGAGGGCGACGAAACGAACCCTTTGCGCAAGCGGCAACTGACGACTGGCGCATGCGCACAGAAATTAAGATGGCTGCCCCCAGCTCATGGACCCTGAGTCACAAAGTCAATCCTGTGATTGTTCTCGTTTGTCAAATCATTTGATTTTAAATATAGGCTCTAAGACTTCAGGGCTCCTCGCACGGGGGAAATACCCCGACTTGCGACCATCGTGGACCCACCCTCCTCCCCGACTCGACCTTTGTGGGACCTTTGGACTAAACTCCTTTAATTAAAATAATAACTATTTATAAACTCCTACAAGACTTCAGGGCTCCTCGCACGGGGGCAAAACGCCGACTTGCGACCATTGTGGGGTCTGATTGATCCTTTGGACTACACTATGGTCGCAGGTCGGGGAGGACCTGTCGGGGTCATTGGGTCGCTGAGGAAGGGATGGAAAACTAATCCATTTTTTGCTTCCCAATGCTCATAGAATGTGTCTGATTCCATCCGTTGTTCCTGTTGTAGCATCACATTCTTCATAAAGTTAGATGTTATTTTTTTAAAGTTGTGTCACTTGAACAATAATGCCCCAATCCTTCTGATCCTGACGTACCATGTGTTTAAAATGTAATGTTTCTCAGTTACCTGATCGAATGCCTTAAAAATATAGGGACTTTGGTGTTAAAAATACAGAGTAAAGATTTCACCAATCCTTTTGAATTTATGATCTCTGAGATTTCTGGTCATGTTTTCTATTTAGGTTGGTGTATCTTGCAGACCTGTTTGGTTGCAGCAAGTAAGAAATTTTTCATTTGTAGCATCCGCTGCGGCAGCGCTACCAAATAAAGAGACATCCAACCAAGGTGAGTGTAAAACAAAGACTGGCTTTTCTGGTTTAAATTCCCCACATGTGCTCACTGGCCCACCCACTTCTGGTGACGTACCTCTGATTTCCAGCATCACTCTCCAGCTGGCTGGCCGCTACGCGGAAGTGAAGGGCATCTCAGCCCGCACATGGTGCAAGGCCCAGGCTCCTGCTCAGTGGTAAAGGGGACTCTGTGCCATCTTGGACTGTCCAAGTGTTGCAGTGATTTGGCCTTTTTTGCTTGCCCAGTTGCCTGGTGCGCTACAATCTCAGCGTTGATAAGGGGGAAATTCTTTCAATGTTTCATTCACTTTTATTACAGAATTCTTCCTAGTTTATCTGTGTAACATTGAAAATTATGGGTTTTCATGAACAGGGATCATGATTTTACTCATAATTTGGTGAGCCAATGGATAGGACAGTTTTTGCTAATGCCCCATGGGAAGCAAAATAAAAATGAAGTGACAAAATTAGGAAGGTTTGTTGACCCTTTTTTTTAAGCAGTATGTCAGGATGATTTTCATCTTGCTTGCTGAATTAAAATGTGATTTGTCACTTCTTAATGGCAGCTGCCATTATTGGCATTGCAAGGAGAGATGGGAAATGGGTCAGGTCTTTGGTGGTCCCAGTAATGCAACGGAGAAAGATGTCACGGGGCTGAATGTGGTTTAGGGAGGGAGAGGGTATTAATTTTTAGGAAAAGTATGTGGCCAGCCACCTATCAATATTTTTTTATCAAATAGAAATTCCTGCTGGTAGAAGCCATTTCCTACTTTGAACAGGCCCAATGTCATTATCCAAGCAGATATTGTTAAGAGCCCAAAGGATCCCAAAACCCAGCACCAAGAGACATTCACCAAGACAAGTGGTTTTTAAAAGAGAAGTTATTTTTAATCAAATTTAATCATGAAAATAGAATTAAATTTTATCCTAACTCTATACTTAACAAACCCAAATTAACCTCTTTTTAATTCTAAGTGCACATATTTCTAATGTGTTTAAATTTAAGAAAAATGATTTGGTTCACAGTTCAATCTTACTTCTCTTTCTTCCAAGTTTTCTGGATGCAGGCAATTCCGCTGTGCACAGAATGGAATGTGTATAAATTTCACCAGGATTTGGTGCTCGAAAGGTAAATGTTTACCGCTCAGGATAGTTCTTGTAGGGTTTTTAGAGAGAGATGTGTTGTTCCAGAATTTCCACAACTGAGGTACCACCATTAGTCACCTCAATGTCTCACTGATGAACTTTGCCCCGTTAGGGTTTTCCAGATGGTAACTTATTTCTGCAAGCTACTACAGAGTTCCATTCGTCTTATTCCAAACAACAGGAGTTCTTTCTTCTGCTTAACCTAGTGTTAGATAAACAAAACCTAGGAGTGACTTTCCTGTAAGCAGCCTGCAGAAAGGTACTTGTAGCCATCCTGGCTCCATTTCCAAACAATGGTCATTCATTTTATGACATCAGTTCGCTTAACACCTACTTGTGAATGTGCAGAACATTCTCCAGAGATCTTCAATATTTCTTCAGTCTTTCAAATAAGATGTTTTAAAATGTATGTGTGTGTATGTATGTAACCTACTCTAAATCTTACCAAAATACCAAATATTACCAAATTCTCCAAATATATTTATCCATTACAATATCACGTAAGGAGCATTTTGAGAGACTCTTAGACAGTCATATATGGGTGAAAGAAAAACAGGGTTGTATCGGATGCACAGCGCAGTATTACAAACCACCACCATCAGTTCACAGACTTACCTGACATGTCGCGGGCTAACAGTGCTGGGTACCAAAGTACAGTGAGTGGATCAGATGAAGCCCCTGCCTAAAGGCATGGGGCACTAATGGCTCATAGCTTTAACCTGCTGGTCCTGTGGACTGGAAGGTGTTAACTAATATTCTCATTGACAGGCAGGGAAAAAAAGGTCTGTGTATGTCTGCAATAAACCAGTCTTGAGTTGACTACCTTTGTATGTGTTTGCCTTTATTTAGTAGCAGCTACCGCAGTAGCCGCTACAGGGTATTATTTTTTTGTTAGAAATATCAAGATCAACACATCGTGGGTCAAAGGGCTTGTACCGTGCCGTAATATTCTGTTATTTCTGTTATTGCTTGACTTTGAATATCTGTTGTAAGTACTGTGAGACTTCAATAATGTAGCAAATGTGCACAGCAACATTGCAGTCAGGAGTTTGTATCTCCTGGTTGACGAGCTTTTCTCTTTTTTACACAATGCTTTCTAGTTCTCGTCAGTAAGAAAAGAAATATTGTGCATGTTGAATATGTCATTATGTCTAAAATTAACACTGGAAAAGAGTCAGTAACACCAAGGTAAATAGCACCCTTTTGTGGCTGGTGCAGTATCCTGACGGGCACAAGTTATCACTCGGTGGCGACAGTGATGTGAAAATGAGGGTAAATTATTTTGTATATGATTTATACATGTTAAAATTAGCTGTTGTTTGTTCCAATTTCAGGTAGGTGTGGTTGCAAAGTGGGTAAGGATAGAAAATACTTGGGGATAAAAAACTGGGGCTTGCATTTGATGGTGTGAAAGTCAAAATGGAAACTCAGAATAAGGCTAATCTGATTTAGCAAGCCACTGGCTCTTATACTTCCACCAGAAGTGAATCTAGAATTGAATTTTGAGTCATTTACGGTGGGTAACTTCAAAGTCTGTTGATTGTAAGACTAAATTAAGAGCCCTTTTGCCCCTGGCTGTGCTGAAAGATTGTTTTGTTTATTAACTAAATCTTTCTGAAAGGGAGAATAGTGTGAAGCGGCTTTCCAACTCGTTGGTGATGAATCTTGCAGTAGGATCTTTCAACTAATTACAGACTCCTAATTCCTCCCTGTCCTCGGGCATTTTCCCCTGCAATCTACAACAGTTACCACCATCCAGGGATTCTCATGCAGGGGAAAGTTTCACATTCTCCTCCTCCAACCATGTCCGAACCCTCTGTGGAAGGAAACCCAATGGAGAGTAAATGACAGATTGGCTGAACACCTGCACTTTGATCACAATGGCCATCTGGATCATGGTCACAAGGTATTTTAAATTCTCCCCACTAACCTTTGTCTTCTGCCTCCTCTTATTGCACTTGTGTATTCTATGACTCGATGGTATGAATATGGAATTTTCCAAGTTCATGGAACCTGCCGACCACCCACCGCCCCCTCCAAGTTTCACTCTCTCTCCTGCTGATTCACCCAGTTGCCCTCATATTCTCCCTTCCAAACCAGATGACATAAATTGGGCAGAGAAATGGCAGATGGAGTTTAATCTGGACAAGTGTCTTGCACTTTGAGAAGAGTTGTAGTAGAGTTGCAATGAGGGATCTTGGGGTGCAAGCGCGAGCTCCTTGAAAGTGGCAACAAAAGTGTAGGGTGTTAAAGAAAGTATTCTTCATTGAGCAGGGCATGAAGTATAAATGTGGTTAGACCACATTTCAAGTGTTTTCTGCATTTCTAGTTGCTGCATGACAAAAAGAATTTATCAGGGGGTTGCTTGGGATAGAGCATTGGTTCTGGGGAGAGGTTGGACAAATTTGGATAGTTTTCTCTGGAACATTGGAAGCTGAGTGATGACCTAGTTGAAATTTATCCAATTATTGTAGTCCTGGAGAAGGTAGATTTCTTCTTCCCCCTCCCCTGTGGGAGATGTAAAAATACTATGATGCCTATATTGAACATGAGAGGGGAAAAGGAGAGAAGTGAGGCAGGTTTATGCACAGTGCGGTGGGGGTCTGGCCCACGTTGCCAGGATAGTGGTGAAATCACCACGATTTAAGAGGCATTTGGTTGGGCACATGAACAAGAGGGAATAATGGGTGATGTGTATGGACCATGTGCTGATAGATGGGATTAATTTAAATGAGCATCATGGTCACCACAGACATTGTTCACCAAATGGCCTATTCCTGGGCTGCTCTGTTGGGTGATGATTCATCTCTTTTCAAGGATTGTTGCCGAAGGGCAATAAACTTTTCACAAAGGTCTATCTCCAATGAATGTATTTAGAACATTTCCATGAGTTAATTCCCCGTAGAAACAGCAGTTTATCATTCAAGCTGTGTAGCCACAGCAATAATGCAAAGTTAAAGGCCATCATTACTGAATCCATTTTAATCAGCCTTCACCTTGTACAATGTTCAGTTGAGACAAGAAAATCAAAATGCAACTTTTAACCTCAAGGAAAGATGAGTAATCCTCTGTACCACAGAATTATTGCTGAAAAAATATTTGGAAAATTTTGTGAATTCAGCTTCCAAAGAGGTGATGAAGAGGAACCACAACAACATTTTAAAACATTAAACCCAGAACATTTATTAGAAGATGTTTATCACAATAAACATGTTCAGGTTCAGTCATGATCGATTCTGGATTGGCATGTGGCAGTAATAAATGGAATGCAGGATAGATATATTCCAAGGAAAAATAAATTAATGATTTGAATTGTGGTTTAAATGGTTTTGTGGCCAAATTTGCGGAGGTCACCAAGATAGGGGACAGAGTAGGAAATGTAGAAACCGTAAAGTTGCAGTAGGGTGTCCTTGTGCAAGGAAAACTAAAAGTTAATGACCAGGTGAAATTGGTCATGAAGAAAGCGAATGCTATGTTGGCATTCATTTCAAGATGAATAGTGTACAAGGGAAAAGTGATGTTAATGAGGCTCTATGGGGCACTGGTGAGACCTCCTTTTGAGTACTGGGTGCAGTGTTGGGCCCCCTATCTGAGAAAAGATGTGATGTTGTTGGAGAGGGTGCAGAGGAGAATGATGAGGATGATTTCCAGAATACAAAATATAATGTAAGAGGAGTGTTTGACAGCTCTTGGATTGTATTCATTGGGGTATCGGAAATTAAAAAAGAAAGCTCATGGAGATATTTTGTATTTTGAAAGGTTTAGATAGGGTGGATGCGGGTAAGATGTTTCCCTTGGTGGGTGAGTCGAGGACAAGAAAATTAGAGGTTATCCATCCAAAACAGATATTGGGAAGAACTTCTTTCGCCAGAGTGTCATGGAGCTGTGGAACTTAATGCCTCATACAGCAGTGGATGCCAGATCACTGGGAGTATTTAAACAAGAAATAGACAAGTATCTCGTTAGTGAGGGCATGAAGGGATATGCGGAAAAGGCTGGAAATTGGAAGGAGTGCAGAGTAGCTCAGTGTGTATTTACGGAGCAGATTCGATGGGCCTGGTGGCCTGGTTCTGTTCTTTTGTCTTGGGATCCTGTTCTCATTTGAGAGAGATTATCGAAGGCAACTGAGAAAAATGGAAACAATTTGAGGCAATTGTTGGAGTAGGTTATTTGTTTGCCATCTCTATGTAAAACTCCAAAATTATCTGTCACTTTGGATCAGTGCTGGTCCCTCCAATCCCTGAGGAACATAGTCTTTCTAATATGTCATGTGTTCTTTCAGCTACAAATGATTCTCTTTTTCAAACATGGCCACAGGTTACTCGTGCTTCATTTCTGTCTTGCAATCTTTTTGGGTGGTTTTTCAGTTGTAAATGTGGAAAATTCCATTTTGGGAGTGGATTTCTTGTCACATTTTTCCGTTATGTATTTGAAAAAACGTTGTTGTGTGGACTGCAGCTCTTGAATGCAACTGAGCTGCATTTGTTGTCCTTCCAATGCCATCTGCTGCCTGACAAGCCTTCAACCTGATTCCTGCCCTTTCCAAGCCTTGCTCAAGTGTTTTCCTCGCCTCGTGACCCCATCGTAATGGTGTACAGACATGCAATAAGCCACCATATAAAGGCACGGTCTGAGACGCAGGTCGTAATGCCCCCAGATTATCTTAAAATCGCAAGATTGGATTGACAAGAGTTGGGTGTCGTCCACAGATCTGACAGCTGCTGGGCTTCACGGTTGCATATGGTTCTGAAAAATACTAGGGATTGGCGGCCTTGCAGAGATGATCGTCCCCTGAACAATTCCACTGTGCCTGACTGATACAATATTCCAAATTGACAAGACTTCTCAGCCAACCTCCACGGCAAATATGTATTTGCTAAAATAGATCTAGTACATGCTTACTATTAGATTCCATTTGACTCTCCGGATGTCACGAAGACAGCAGTGATGCTCCCGTTCGGCATGTTTGAGTTTCTGAGAATACCATTCGGTCTATGGAATGCAGCTCAGACATTCCAGTGGTTCATGGACCACGAACTCACTGGCCTTGGATTTTTTTTGGTGCTTGTGTTGATCGAGGAGATTCTGGTTGTTAGTGTGGATGAAGAGAAGCACAAGAGCCACCTTATCTCATTGGTTCCGAGGCTTGAGGAATGTGGCATCGTGATCAATCCCAGGAAAGTGTTTCGGGAGCTGCTGATCTTGTATTTTTGGGACGTAGAGTTATGCAACATGGTATTTTGCCTGATGAATGGGAAATGCGTAAATTTTGAGAATTTCCTCCCGCTGTTAAAGTTGGCCAGTTGTGATGTTTTTTTTAAGTTGGAGGAATTTTTATTGCTGTTCCCTGGTGAATGCCACAGCATCTCTATTACCTCTTTCTGAATGACTCAAAGGATCTGATGCCTGTTTCAAAAAGACCTTAACTTTGAAAGACAATGCCGTGTATGCTTTCCATGATGTGAACACTGTTCTTACAAAGGCCACTAAGCTTGTACATCAAATGCCCAAGGCCTTGCTCTCTTACTACAGATGCATCTGTCAGTGCTGTGGGACCAGTGTTCGAACAACGAGTCTGTGGGCAATTGGAAACTTTGACATTTTTTTTCCAGCCAAGTGGTCACCAGCTCAGGAAAATATAGTACATTTGGGCAAGAACTCTTAGCTATCTATCTCGCAGTGAAATATTTCAGTTTTTAAAAAAAATATATGTATAGTTTTGTATACAGTTCAATATAATTATAGAATCGTATCCAAATGAAACTTACAATTATGAAAATAGAATAAAAAATAAATGGTTGAACTGTACAGAAAAGTGAGAAGAGAAAAAAGTATAAAAGATAAAAAATACAGATCTAGGTGCAAAGCTACTGTGATAACTATTCCCTCCCAAAAGGAAAGGCAGGATATTTATAAAATAGTAGAATTAAACCAACATGATAAGGTTCAACCATTAAGATTAAAGAAAATTGGTGGTGGGGTGGAGAAGTGAATACATTAGATATCCAAACCCATATCTAAATATGGTTTCCATATTTTGAAGTATGTATCATACCCAGTTCGAATATTATAAGTCACCTTTGCTAAGGGAATACAATTTTACATTTCCCCACAATCAATTTTAAGATGGGATTCAGATTTCCATGGAATTGTTATACATCTCCTGGTAACTGCCAATGCGACTTATTAAAATAATTAATTGTTCTTTGAGAAATTGAATTAGGCTTCCAAATCATAAACATTTCCCAAAAGTAAAAGCTCAGGTGTTAATGGTAAACATTATGATAATTTGTTCCAAAAACTTGCCCACATTTTTCCAAAATGATGTCACCTTGAGAGATCTCCAGATACAATGTATAAATGTACCAGTTTATGTGCCACATCCAAAATATGAATTTGAAAAATTAGGAATAAATTAATTGTTGTAGCTTTAAATATAATTGATGAATAAAGTTATTATTAACTAATCTATCAAAAACAATAATTATTGTCCCAACAAACGTCAGACCAGCAAAAAGGGTCAATTTCAGTTCCCAAATCCAATTCCCATCCTTCTTTTGATTTATTCAAGTTTGGATTTGGAGATTACTCTTGAAATAGTAGATACAATTTTGAAATAAATTTCTTTGTAATTCTCTCATGAATCCCATTTTCCAATTTGATATTTCAGCTTTTTATTGGAAGGTCATTCTTTGACCATTTGTACAGACCACCAGCCTCGTCTGCATACTGCAAGCAGAAGCACACATCTCTATTTGCCCAGAGAGATTCGGCACTTGGACTTCATCCTACAATTTTCATCGGACACACAGCACATCTGAGGAAAAGTGAATGCTGTGGCTGGTGCCCTATTCAGGCTCGACATTACATAAAACTACATCCATCAATTTCAGTGCCATGGCTCATGCACGGCACACTGATGCCGATTTCATCCGGTGAAACCAGATCAACTCTGGTCTCCATTTTCAAGATGTGATGCTGGATGAATCAGGTGAAAAGTTGGTTTGTGATTTTTTTTTTCCCCAACAGAAAGGACGAGGCTGTTTGTGTGGGTGGCTATGAGGCAGGAGATTTTCTCTTCACAATCTATCTCTTCCTGGTAGAAGAGCATCAATCAAACTGGTTAAGGAACATCTTACCTGGGTTCGTGTTAAACAGAATGTTGGATTATGGGCAAGGACTTGCTTGCTGAGTCAATGCCCTAAAGTCTCCAGGCACATGAAATTCAAGCTGGGGGATTTTGTTGTTTTGGATTCCCATTTCCAGCACATGCACCTTGTGGCTTGGAAGGTCCACTTCCGCCATCTTGGCAATGTACTTCTCTGCTCACGGGTGAGGACAGGACTACCAGGTGGAAGGACGAAATTCCTATCATCGGCATCTCTGCAGAGACAATTGCTTGGGCTTTTGTGGATCATTGGATTCCATCTTTTGGTGTTCTGGGCACTATTACAACAGATCGAGGGTCTCAGTTCGAGTCAGCATTGGTCTGAGCTCTCACTGATCCTCTGGTCACTACCTGAATTATGGCTAAGCATTTCAGGGCCAACAGCTTCTTTGAGCATTTCCATTGACGATCGAAAGCACCATTGACAGCAGGGAGAAAATCATCTACATGGAGCGAACGTTTGCCCATGGTTCTCCTTTGCGTGACTGCAGCTCTGAGGGCAGATCATGGATGTTTAGTGGTAGAGATAGTCTATGACTGTATGCTGACCTTGCCAGGTGAGTTTGTGAATCTGAGTCCAAACACAGTGCTCCATGAACAGGTCAGTTATCTTGACCGTCTTTGAGAAAATGAGATTACTCTGATGTTCTCATATGTGGCAGCATCTTCTGCAGTGGATGTGCCAAATGATTGTCAACACTGTACTCGTGTGTTTCTTTGACATGATGTTGTTCGTAAACCACTTAAGCCCATTTACGATGGTTCTTTCCAGGTCTTATGACACCATCCATAGTGTTTTGTTATTGACAGGAATGGAAAAGGTAACACTGTTTCCATCAACAGGTTGAAGCCAGTGTATTTCGAATGTCCACATTCTGCATCAGGGCCAGAGCAAAAGGACCAGTCGTATCCCTGCATCGCCTGTCTTCCAGTATCAGGTGAACTGTCAACCCTCCAGACCGTTACACTGGGGACAGTTCCATTCAGTCGCCTCCTTGCATGGCTCGGAGGCTGGAGGTGAGGGTGGGGAGGGGGCTGTCACGGTGATGCATCTGCCTGCTTTGGGAACAGTGCCATTTGCCGCTGATAATGTATTTGAAGCATCGCGCTGGAGGAATAGCCCATGTGTCCGAGAGTGTTAAACATCAGTGTATGGGTGATGGATCTCCGATGCAGGAGGAGTAGAGAGAGAGGGTCAGGATTACAATGTGGCAATGAGCCAATGCGAAGGTCAAAGGGGTTTGGCTGGGTGGTCTTTGGGGAGTTGAAGAATGCAATGTTGTGTCTGAGGAGGATAAAGAAGGTCGACTCCATTGTCTTCTGGAAGAAACGAGTGAGGGTATTCTTTAATTGTTTGTAAACGATGGTATATCAGTGCCATTACAAATCTAACCCTTCCCTACCTCACACTCATTACCCTCTATTATTTTTCCATCCATGTATCTTAGAGTGTTTTGAATGTCCTTATTGCACCAGCCCCCACCTCCACCCCAGCAATGCATCCCAGACCCTCACTGCTCTGTAATTTTTTTTAAACTTGTTTAGACGATCAAATCAAAAGATGAATGAAGTTCTACTGCTTCATCTCGTGATCTCATCATCATTTCTTTGCAGATTATGGGCAAATTGACAGAAAAAATGTTTGTCTTAAATAGACACTATGAAGGAGAGGGGGAAGGGTGGATCCCTTATTGTATCTGCTGTGCAAATACTGCGAGATGCATTGTTACACCTAATAGCAACACATGTAACACCTCATCATCAGATTTTTAAGAATACCGGGGAATATTAATGATCTAAAATGCCCAAACTGGAGAAATAAGTCGAGATGAATGCCTCGTATTCCCAAATCGGAATGCACTTTGGAAGGCATCATTGGGTTTTAGTGACTTGCTCGTGAACCAGAACTTCTCTCCCATGGGTTCTTGCTCCTAAGACCATTCTCTTGCCTCCATTTTAATAAAGTGGCTACTTTCCCTTCCTGGCTCCCATGAAAGCTTGCTGTGCCTTCTTTTGTACTGTCTGTCATTATGTTGTTGCAAAGTACTGTCCATCCATCTTTTCTCAAAATCTGAACTAATCCATACCAATTCACGAAATATTGATGCTCGCCATTTATTGACTTTCTTGATTTGAGTTTCTTCCTGTCCAACATGGTTCGACAGTGGATGGCACAATCGGAACTCTGTTGCGCTGCCAGTGATAGGGGTGGGGTTCAAATCCTGCTCTCTCTATGAGGAGTTTCTATGTTCTCCCTGTGTGTGCTTAGGTTTTCCCCAGGGTGGGGGAGGGGCCTCCAAATTTTTCCCACTGTTCAAAAAGTATGGGGGTGTTGAAGGTCAACTGGGAAGCACAGGCTTGTGGGCCTAAACGGTCTGTTACTGTGTTGTAACTAATCTTAAAGTATCGCATTGACTCTGATATGTCACTAATGTAAATCTTGGTAGTAATGGTGTGCATGATTCTGCTTTGTCTTGATCTCTGCAGCTATTGGCCTCGTCTCTCATATGGAACCCCATAACTTGGATGATTTGGAATTACCTAGTTGTAAGCAGTATATTTGAATGAATAGCTTTGCTAATTCCTCACCATGTTCATGTTTAAAATCTATCTATCCTTGTCTGCCCAGGCTGGACTGGAAAATTGTAAATGTTACTCCACTCTTTAAGAAGGAAGAGAGGCAAAAGACTGTAAATTTTAGACCACATCTTCACATTAAAAAAATAATTATCACGTAAATTATGTTATCTTTTCCAAACAAATACAAGTTTTCATTTTGCCAACGATTCATATTTAAATCCACATCATTTTTCCACGTAATAACAATAGATTCCCCAACCAATGCTAATGCGAACCGAATAAACTAAATTTGAGATTTATCCATTCTTAAACCCATTGTTAAAGTTGTAATGTACCCCATTTAAAAAAAAGCAGTGGATCTAACATTAAAGTAGTCTCTAATAAATCTGCCTTAAACTCTTTAATTTTTATCCAAAAAGACTTACTTTATCACATAACCAGACAGAATTGAAAAAAAAAGTACCAATTTGAGTCCCACAATGAATACATAAATCTGAATGATGAAATCCATATCTTTTAACTTTTCTGGTGTTTAATTCAACTGATGGAGAAAATTGTAGTTCACCAAATGTAGTCACACTATCTTCACACAGAGTAGTCCATCCTTCTTGGGATAATTCTAAGGATAAATCTTTCTCCCATTTAAGCTTTGATTTATCTCAATCCAGTTTAGCCATTTTCTCTTGCAACAAAGAATACATTTCTGAAATAAATCAATTTCTGCCCCATTTACAATTAAATTTTTAAATTTAGTTAACTTTGGCATGTTCGATTCCCGCCCAAAACTCTTCACTACTGGAGCATGTACTTGAAAATATGCAAGCAAAGAATTTAACGGTACCTCAATTTTTTCCTGAAGCCTAACATAAGAAAAAAATATCCCATCTTCAAAACAATCTGCTAACACTTGAACACCTTTCATCTGGCAAATCTTTAAACACTGAGATTATTCATCGAGAAGGAGATGTATTTATCCTGATATGATGGAATTTGTAATGAAACCTTATCTCCAGTTCCTATTGACAGATTTCTTTTATACCAAGTATCACATACATGTCATAATACTGGCAAATTATAATAAAGCAAAAGACGAGGAGTCCATCTAAATATACACTAATGTATAATAAAATGTGAAATCTATGATAATAACACTTTAGCCCAGTGTGGAGGTTGATTAACATTGAACATCCTATTAATAAATTTTAACTGATAATTAACTATTAATTTAATAAATAATTCTGAAGATGAGGCCATTGTTGTCCCTAATGCATATTACCATGTTAAGTTTTGCAACAATACTCTAGACAATGAACCTTTCTATAAAAATATTCTGATTGCTGCATAACTCTTTAAAAAATATGTTTGGACACGAACATGGAATTGATTGAAAAAGATATTGAATTCAAGGAAAAATATTCATTTTTAATACAATTCACATGTGCCATTCATGTCAAAGGAAGATCTTTCCATTTAATTAAATCAGCTTTAATTTTATCAATAGAGAAACATAGTTAAACTTACACATAATCCACATCAACCATTAGCTTTAAATATTTAATTTTCTTAGTCCATCTAAGCTGTGTAATCTGCTTACAAGCAGGATAATCTTCCTGTGTTTTTAGTAATATGTTCCTCTTATCCCGATTAACCTTATAACCAGACATTTTTCCATATTGAACCAAATAGGTTTGTCGATGTCATAATGATTACTGAGGATTTGTTAAATATATTGGTACAAAGGAACCTTATATTCTCTTCATTTATTTTAATCCCACTAATTTTATCATTTTGTCTTATAGCTTGGGCTAGCGGTTCTATCACCAATGGTGACAAAGGACAACCTTGCCTTGTGGAGTGTGTTAAATTAAACGTATCTGAAATTTGTCTATTTGTCACCATACTCACCAAAGGCTTTTTATACAAGGCTTTAAACCAACCAGGTAAAAAAGTTCCAAACTTAAATCTTTCAAGTATTTTAAATAAAAAGTACCTTTCAACTCGATCAAAGGCTCGATTAAACGTGTTAAATACTTCGCAAGTCTATTGCCCAATACCTTAGCTACTATCTTATAATCTACATTTAATAAAGATATTGTTCGATATGAGGCAACTTTCATTGGGGCTCTTTCTTTTTTGCAATAACTAATTCTAGCTCTAGAAAAGGATTCTGGAAATGCTTTTGCTCTTCTGTAGATTGTTTAAGAACATCCATCAAAACAGGAGACAAGACTTCATAAAATTCTTTATAAAACCCTCCTGTAAACCCATCTTCTCCAGGTGATATTCAATATCGCTTCTTCAATTTCTAAATAATTGAAAGGAACTTCCAATTCTGTCCTATCTTTATCGTCCAAAACCAATAACTCCAAGCTACCTAAAAAAGACTCAACACGTTCCTCATCCTGACTTACTTCAAAAGAATATAAATTCTGGTAAAATGAGTGAAATTCATTATTCATTTCCTGAGGTTCAAAAGTGAGTCCTGTATTATTTCTTATCACATTTATTGTCCTTGATGCCTGTTCAGTCTTTAATTGCCGAGCGAAAAACTTATACGCTCTTTCTCCTTACTCATAGTAATGCTATTTGGATCATTGTATTAATTTTTCATATTTATATGTTTGCATTATATTGTAACACTTTCAACTGAATCAAAAAAGTCTTTTTATCCACAATCGAATTTCGTTGGAATTCCTTCTCTCAAATTGTTATTTCCTTCTCCAAATTTTGGCTCTCTGCCAAATGCTGTGTCTTAATTCTTGCAGTATAATTGATTATCAGACCTCTTAAATAAGCTTTTAAAACATCCCACAAAACAAATTTACTTTGTACTGAATATGTATTAATTTGCAAATAAGACTGAATATGGTCTTTGATATAACTTAGAAACTTTGGTTGCTTCAATAACATCCCATTAAACATTCACCGATAAGGGGTGTCTACATTATGCAAACCAGAACATGTGCAGGTACACAATCCTTTATCCAGAACCCTTGGGGGGGGGGGTCCCTGTGTTCTGAATTTCAGATTTTTCTAGATTTCAGAAACCCAGATTTAAGCCCACCCAAATTGTGCTGCTGTATCCACCCCCACTCCCTTCCAGTCATGCTGCCATTTCCCCACCACCCCTCTCCCGCCTGCCTCGCGCTGCCGTCTCTCTCCCCACTTGCTGGTGTTTGGAGCTTTCCGGATTTTAGATGTCGGGATAAAGGATTGTGTACTTCTACTTAACAATGAGGAATGATCAGACAAATCCCACTCTTATACTCTGCATGTATAAATCGACCCTGTAATTGTGCTAACATTAAGCAAAAGTCAATTCTCAAAAAAGAATCATGTCTGGGTGAATAAAGAGAAAAGTTATTCTGTCAGATTTAATTTCCTCCAGATTTCTACCAAATTCAAATCTTTCATTGAGTCTAACATCCATTTTGCCATTTTCGTTCTTTGTGCAGTTTTTGGAAATTTATCCAACATACAATTAAAATCCCCACCAACCAAAATATTTTCATTAGCTTGACCCAGATTCAAAAAATTTCACAAATAGCGTCTTCATTATTTTAATTGGGTGGATAAACATTCATCAAAGTCCATGCTTCAGCAAAAATTTTACAATTCACCAACAGCTCTCGACCCAATGTGGCAGAGAATGATTCCAACTGAAACGGTATCTTCTTATGAACCAAAGTATCAACACCTCGAGCTTTCGAATTAAATGGAGATGAAAAACATGTCCAACCCAATCTCTTTTCAATTTCATATGTTCTTTCTCAGACAAATGAGTTTGTTGCAAAAAAGCAAGATCAACCTTCATTTTCTTTAATATTTCCTTCCTTTCAATCGGATTATTAAGTCGTATAACATTAAAGATCACAAAATTTAAATGAGCCATAACTTAATTTCCTCCTGAGTTTGACACTTCACACAGCAATTACAATTAGATATAATTTTTTTTCAAACCCAAACCCCCCTTTCAAACAATAAGAAAGCCCTGTAAAAAATGTAAAAACCTAAGAGCCCAAGAGTCAGACCCCCCTCTGTGGACCAGGTGCAGTCAATACCGCAAGTGGCAGATGACTTTAGAAGTAGTATAGTCAACCACCACCCCCCAACCGAACATTAAAACCCATCAGTCATCCCAGTGATAACAGCCACATTGAGCTTGAGCTTCATCTTCAACATCATTCACCGATTCCCATTCCCTTCCCAATCTTATCCTCGGGCATTTTCCCCATCAATTCCTTCAAATCTGGGAAGGAATTTGCAAAAGATAATGCACCATAAGGACTCTCAAAACATTGAGACTGATCTTGCCCATAAATCACCTTAAATATAATCGGATACCAAAAGGTAAACTTATACCCTTTCTTCCACAGCACTGCTTTGACCAGATTAAACTCTTTCCATCACTTAATAATCTCCTGACTTAAATCAGCTTAAAATAAAACCCTATTGCCTTGATACATCGTAGGGCTTTGATCAAGGCGACTTTCTGATCCGCAAGCCACAATATAATTTCTCTATCCTGATATCACAAACATCTTAAAAGAAGCGCTCTTGACATGTGACCCAGAAAAGGTTTTCTCCTTCACGCCCTATGAGCCCGATCTCAAAAGACTCGACTCCCAGCATCTCTGGAATCCATTTCCAAAAATAATTTTACAGGATCTGAACCTTCAATATCTTCCGGCAGACCTCGCACTCCTCCTGGCCCGCCCCCAGGCCAAACAAATTGACGACATCTTGCGTCACTGGATGCACAGAGGATGTGGATGTTTCTTCCAGCTTCTCCCAAGTTCCACGTTGAGGATTCGGATCTATCTCTAACTGCTCCCGAGGTTCCTTCTGGAAGGTCGGCCTTGCTTCTTCTGCACTTTTCACAGGTTGAAAACCTAGGTTTTTTCTAAGTTGCTGGTAATGAAATGGTATTGTATGTACTTACCAGTACAGGCATGGGATGGCCCACCCTCCTGATGACATCCTCTCCTAGAATCCTCCCTGAACTCCTCCACTGTGACCCGGCCATAAAGGTCGAGCCACCTCTTCCATCCCTTCACTTCCCTCACTTGGACCCGGGCCTGCAGTCTTGTGTGTAATAAAGCCTATCATTCCCCTAATTCTTTGTCTCTGTGATTATTGGGGCAACTGGCAGTGCCCAACACTGCTTTTTTCCTTTCTTCATTTCCAGAATCCTACTGTAGTAAATTACTGTTCAAAACATTGATAAAAATCAAAAAAGTCACTACAGTTCGAGTATTGAACAGTTTAGTCAGGGAGAGGTGTCTTCTCACGTCATTTTCCGATGCCATTCTTCCACGACAATCCCCCCTCCCCTCAGCTGACTCCTTGAACACCATCAAATCCATGGACTCTAGGCAGCCCTGCAGCTGTCCCGTGACCACCTTCTTGTTGTCCTGATCTAATAAGTGTTGTGAGCAATTTTAGGCCCCATTTCGAAGAGAGGATGTGATGGCCCAGAGGTGATTTACAAAAATGATCCTGGGGATGAGAGGAATAATGTTGGAGGAGCATTTGATGGTTCTGGGTCTGGACTCGCCTGAGTTTAGAAGGATGAGGCAGGACTTTATTGCAATCTGATGAATAGTGAAAGGGCTGGATAGAGAGAATTTTGCCAGTAGTGGGAGAGTTTAGGACCAGTGGGCACAACCTCAGAATAAAAGGATGTCTGCTTAAAACGGAGATGGAGAAACCTTTTCATCAAGAGCAGTGATTTTCAAACTCCTCCTCCACCCCCCACCCCACCCCCCGGATCATATTCCACTTAATCCCTTTTACAGAAGTGCTCTGTTAGTAAGGGATTACTTAATGTGGTATGTGATTGGAAAGAAAAAGTTTGAAAACCACTGTTTTAATTGTACGTCATTGACCTGTTCTGTGCGTGGTTTCATAACTCCAGAGGAAATGGGCCAATGACAATTTTTCTCAGGCAAAATATTTCCTTCACAATTGGGTCCACTGCAGTCTTTCTCAGCCTTTTTTCCCATTCATATGCCACTTTAAGCAATCTTTTACTCATTCTTCGACACTCCAAGGAATAAAGTCTCAACCTGTTCAACCTTTCTCTGCAGCTCAACTCCTGAAGATCTGGCAGCGTCTTAGTAAATCTTCTCTGCACTCTTTCAATCTTACTAATACCCTTCCTGTAGCTAGGTGACCAGAACTGCACACAATACTCCATATTTGGCCTCACCATCATCTTATCCAACCTCATCATAACTTCCCAACTCTTATTTTCAATATGTTAATTAATGAAGGCCAAGATGACAAAAGCTGTCTTTAGAACCCTGTCGTCCTGTGACACCACTTTCATGGAATTATGTAACTGTGTTTTATCTCTTGCTGCCGATTTCTATAACTTTGCTGTTCAATTTCATAATGTTGGCTTCTGGATTATTTTATTGTGCCCCTTGATCTAGAGAGTTCTGGCAGAGCAAAACAATTTTGTTTTCTTTTGTCAGGTCAAATTTTGTCACATTGATCCAAAAACAAGTATTTTCACCATTCCTTCATTTCAGATTCTCTGCAGCTGTCGTATTGTACCTCACAGTGACGGCATCATATTTGACTTGTTTATCCTTTACCCCTCCATCCAGACAGATATGCTGATCAACGAGTCGACTCCACTCATCCAGCACCACTGCCATTTCTGCTGCTCGGGCTTTTAATCCCACATATTCAATTTGTTATTTCCCCTCTTTTTCTCAGCAAAGAGAATCAGATTTATTTGATCATCTTTCTGAATCCCAGTCAAAGATTATCGACCTGAAGGTTTTAACTCCGATTATTTTTTCCAGTAGATGATCTGCTGAGTATACCCAGCATTGAGTCTTTATTTTACTGCCTTGGTGTATTACTGAGTGCTTTGAATGGGAGAAGAAATATGGGTTGGGTTAAGTGAATATTTCAAGATCATGGAGTGGGTTTAGAAAAATAGACATAAAAGGGGAGGGCTCATGGAAATAGTTAATTCATCTTTTCGATTTTTGGAGTCTCCTGCCGGAAAGCGCGGGATACTCACGGGGCTTAAATCAAACCCGCTGGCAGCAAACTCTTAATGATGTCCCACCTTGTCCCTTGGAGCCCAGCACATATAACCATATGACAGTTTACAGCACGGAAACAGGCCATATCGGCCCTTCGAGTCTGTGCCAGTTCACATGAACAACTCCACTAGTTTTCCCCACCAATACTCTGGCCATATCCCTCCAACCCCCTCATATCCATGTACACATCCAAACTTCTCTAAAATGACAGAAAGGACCCTGCCGCAATTATCTCTTCTGGAAGATCATTCCATTCTGCCACCACTCTCTGAGTGAAGAAGCATCCTCTCACATTCCTCCTAAAATTTGCCCCTTACCTTGAAGTCATGCCCTCTTGTTCCAACCTACCCTGCCCTCAGGGGAAAGAATCTATTCACGTCCAGTCTATCTATTCCTTTCATAATTTTGAATACCTCTATCATAACCCCCTTCATCCACCTACGTTCCAATGAATAAAGTCGCTGTCTCCTTAATCTTTCTCTGTACTCGAGATGTTGTAAGCCACGTAACATTTTAATAAATCTTTTCTGCACCCTCTCCACGTTATCTATTTCATTCCTATATTTGAGACCAGAACTGAAAACAATTCTCCAAACCTGTCCTTACCAATGCCTTAAACAGTTGCAGCATCACTTTCCAGCTATACTCTAGTCTATGCTATGATTTATGAAGGCCAGCAGACCATATCTCAGGATAAGACCCACTGTCTTAACGTCCCTCATATGCAAGATTTTGCCTCCCATCTGCACAATTTCTGTGCTTTCATCAAGGTTGACCTTGTCATGAGATACCATCAGATCCCATCCATGAGGAAGATATTCCTAAAATGGTGATTATTATCCCTTCTGGGCTTTTTGAATGTCTTTGGATGCCTCTTGAGTTGCAGAATGGTGTTCAAACCTGCCAGCGGGTTATAGACACTCTGGGCAGAGATTTAGAGTTCCCTTACATCTACTTGGATAACATCTGGTAAAAACAATGGCATCACGAATATTCTGTCCAGACCGACTGTATATCATATTCAGGGTGACATTGATATTCCTGAATTAACCAGTGTCCAGGCAATGGACCCCGATGTTCAGGCATACAGTACGGCCATTACTAACCTGGACATACAGCAGGGGGCAGCACAACTGGGTGGCCAACCTTACTTTGTGACATGTTTTTGGGCTACATTTGACCAATGTTTCCTGCATCTTGGAGGAAACACCTTATTGACCAGAGACACAGCTTATCTCATCCATCCATCAGAATATCTGTCAAGCTCATGTCAAATAAATATGTATAGCATGGACTGAGAAAAGGCGTCGTGCAATGGGTTTGCACAACTATCTCCTGCCTGACTGCCAAAATTCAGTGCCACACTAAGGCACCTCTTCAACATTTACTGACAGTATGCAGGCAGTTGGAATATGTGCATATGGACCTGCTTGGACCATTGCCAGAATCTCAAAACATGAGATACATTCTAACAGTTGTAGAACATTTCACGCGCTGGCCAGAGGCCATCCCGTTGCCATCCAGTGACACTGACAAAAGGGCCAGAGCATTCATCGTCAACTGGATGGCCAGATTTGGTTTTCCCACATTAATTCAGTCCATGGAACACAATTAACCCACGTTCCCACCAACAACTGAAGTCCACTTTTAAGGCCCGACTCACTTGTCCCAATTAGGTTGATGAGTTGCCATGAACTCTTTTGGGAGTGCGCACAGCTTCAACGCAAGATATATCTGCATTGTCCGCAGAGATGGTTTATGGTCTGGTCCTTACAGTTTCATGGGACATTTATTTTTCAACCAACTCTGATCTGAACATCCTTCAGCAGCTTCGACATGGTATCGTGATCAGCAAAGCTTTTCCTACCCATTGGCTTGGATCCCCTTAACAGAACATGCCCCACCACTCCTGGACGCTGATTTTGTTTTTGTGTGCAGACAGGACCCAGGAGTGCTGTTACAATGACCCGTATGAGGGCTTTTTCTGCGTGGTGAAGAAGGATAGGTTTGAGTATACTTTGGACATTAGGGGACATTCGCAGCTGTTTAGTTTGGACAGACACAACCCTGCCCATGTGGATCCCGCTTCACCCATTCAGTGCCCCCAGCCCAGACAATGAGGGTGTCCACCTAAGGTGCATGCAGCTGCTGTTTTACTTTCTGGCGACGGTTCTGGGGGGGTGTAGCAGCTGTATAGCGGGCCGAGAGGGCAAGGTTATTTGGCGAGCACATGAAATCATAAGGCAGACAGCTGGGAACTCAGCCATTTAATTGACCGCATGCACGTGGTGCTGCGTGCCGAGGAACGGCACGTTGATCTGTGATTTCCCCTGCCGGAAGGTACAGGACACTCACAGGGCTTAATTTAAACCTGTGGTCCTGTGGATCTGCAGAAAACTCATAAATGATGTCGCACCTTGACCCATGGAGCCCGGGACATGCTGTAAATAGAAGAAGCCTGTAAAGAATGAATAAAGCAGTCTTGTGTTGACTAACCTGGTATGTGTGTGTTGCTTTAGTAGCTCTATTGAAGTATCCGCTACATATATAAATATTTGGGAGATTATCACACTTACAGAAATATTTAGATCCTGCTCCATAAATCGCTCAAGGTTGCTGTGAAAATTGGGGGGCGTGGCAAGATGGCATAGGGAGCGGACGAGCATTCCCGGTCTCCGCCAGGCAGTTATATATATATACCCATTTTAAGAATATTTCTTTTCTGTTAAAAGTCTTTGTTTTGTTTATCAATTGTTTTTAGTTTAAAATGGCAACAAAGATTAAGGAAAATAGAGTTCAAATACAGAACAAAACTACACTCTCCTACTTTGGAAGAAACTCGGCCTACTTGCCCAGACAGAACCACGGAGTCAAGGCTGGAATTTTCTTAAGAACGGAGCTCATTAATTGGACTGTCGGATAAGCTGGCCTTGGACACCCCTCTGAAAGATGGTGATGAAATGTTTTATAAAGATAAATTGCAGTAATTGGCATTGGTTGCCCGTGAGTTTTAAAAATCCAGATAACATTAAAGTTTATTAGTGATTTTTTTTGGATGGAATATCGGAAGGATGAATTTATTATCTATAAATACAGAACAAAATTACATTCTTTGACTTTGGAAGAAATTTGACCTATTTGCCCAAACAGAGCCGGAGTTGGTGCTGGAATTTTCTCCTCAACAGAACTTATTAAAGTTGATTTCGGACTCCTTTTTGAAAGATGGCGACGAATGTTGATTTGAAATATTTTCTGAAGATAAACATATATATGGAACTCCTTGACCTGCAATAAGGTTTATCAGTGATTTTTTTTGGGGATGAAATATTGGAAGAGTGAATTTATTATCTGTGAGTATGCATACATTGCAAACAGATTTTAATAGTTTTGAAAAGGTTTTTTTTAAACTAAACAACAAGATCAGTTTAATATTAAGAAAATTGGAAAAAACGGAAACTTTATTATTAAATTTGGAAATTCAGTAGAAAGAAACTATGAACAAGATTGATGATTTATAAAATTAAAGTCGAAGGAGCAATGTCCAAGAGGAGTTAAAAATTTTGAATAAGTTTTTCTTGAAAATAAACAATAATTTCAACTTAACATTGAGAAGATTGACAAAGTGGAAAATTTGGTATTAAATTGGGAAACACATAAGAAAGAACTTATGAATAACATTGATGCTTTAGAAGATCAAGACCGAAGGAATTATGTTCAAGAAAATTTTAAAAGATTTGAAAAAAACTTTTTTTGAAAGTAAGCTACAAATTCAACTTGAGACTGAGAAGAATGGAAGATTCGGTGTTGAACTGGGATGTTCAGAGGTGTTTTAATTCAGTGGATGAAATTCAGGAAGACTTGAAAAAAAAATTTAAAAAAAAACTTTTATTGATTGTAAACAATGTTTAACTCAGTGTTGGGAGGGTGGAAAGGGTGAAAATTTAATATCAAGTTTGGATTTTCAAAAAAAGTGTTTATGAATAAGATTGGTTAAATTGATGGACCGGGGTTTTATGGATATAAGAAATGATGATTTTTCGGTTTATACATGTATTTTGTCTGCATGGGGGTGGGGGGGAGGGGGTGGTACTTCTGCTCCCGAAGGTCATATGCCACTTGTGGTTTATACCACACCCATTTGGGTTTTTGGGAATTAACCACCACAAGGTGGTATCCTAAGGGGTTAGGGGAGGTGGGGGGGGGTGAAAATTTGAAAATTATTTAGTATCTATTATGTAATATTATACTAAGTCAATTTCAAATGAATGTATGGAGAACTATAAATAAATTTTGAAAAAAATTGAGAGGGAGTTTAAGATGGTATATTGTGTGCTGGCCTTCAGGAGTCTGGGGATTGAGTTCAAGAACTGAGAGGTAACGTTGCAGATGTATAAAATTCTAGTCAGACCACACTTGGAATATTGTGTGCATTCCTGGGGCGAGAATACCAGTGGACGTCTAAATAAGGTGAGATGAGGGAACTTTAGACAAGATGTGAGGGGGATATTTTATTCACACAGAATGTAGTGGGTGGCTGGAATGCATTGCCAGGGGTAGTAGTGGAGGCTGGTCCAAAAAAGGCATGAAAAAGATTTTAATATGGAGAGGAATAAAAGAAAAACAGAAGGTACTGGTGAGAGGGGGGGAAGAGTAATATTGTTGTGGGGTAGGTTCAGATGGATCAGCTGAAGGGACTCGACTGATCCATCCATGATTTGTCCAGCATCTTGCTGCCATGTCGTGGTGAACCAGGGTGTTGCCTGATGGAGACACGGTACTCTGAGCTCTGCAGATATAGATTGTGGTTTTCTCCATAACACACTTCCTCAGGTAAAGCAGGGGAAGGGAAAGGCTCTAGTGTGCAGGGGTAGGGAGGGGGGTGATGGGGGAAAAGTTGGGGCCCTCCAAAGTCATCGTGATCAGGCCTCGGAGACGGCATCTCTATCACTCGTATTTCTCTTCCCAGGAGAAGGAGCGATCTCAGAGACAAGACACGAGTCCAGAAGAACATTGCAGCCCAGCTGAACAGAGGACGGACAACATCATGATGGCCTGAACCTCTCCCCTTCTCCCTCTGGCCCTGCCAACTCCATTTCCCACCTATTCCATATCCCTTCACCCACTTCCCCCCCCCACCATTTCTCCCCTACCTCTCCTCCATTCCAACCCCCTCCCGCTCACCTTCCCCTTCACCTACCCTCGCACCTATGCCCTAAACTTAGCCCTCCTCCCTTCACCTCCCCTTCCCCTCTCCTTTCCCCCTCCCCTTCGCCTCATACCCTTCCCCTCCTCCCCTACCCCTCCTCCCCTTCCCCTCCCCTTCCGTTCCTACCCCTAACTTAGGGGAAGGAGGGATAGGGGAAGGGGGTAGGAGAAAGGGGGGTAGTGAGAGGGTAGGGGTAGGTAATGGGGTAGTGGTAGGGGGTGCAGGTATGGGGTAGGGTTAGGGGAAGGGGGTAGGTGTAGAGGATAGGGGTAGGGTTTAGGTTAGGGTTGGGGAATGTGGGTAGAATTAAAAAGGGTCAGGGACGGGTAGAGGTACAGTTAGGTTTAGGGTTAGGTGATGTGGGCTCGGGTTAGGTCGAGGTTTTGTGTTAGGTTTAGAGTTCGGGAAGTGGGCTTGTGTTAGGTTTAGGGGAAGGGGGTAGGAGTAGGAGGTAGAGGTGGGGTGTGAGTTGGGGTTAGGGGAAGGTGGGTAGGATTAGGGTTGGGTTTAGGGGACAGGGTGGAAATAAGAGTTAGGGTTGGGTACGTGGTGTAGTGTTTAAGGGTATCGGTAGTGTTAACCTTAAGGTTAGGGTTTGTTAGGGGTTAGGGTTAGGTTGGGGTGGGGAGCGGGGAAGGCGAGTGGGGCACGGGAAATGCGGAGATGATGGGGGACGGGAATGGGCAGGGGAATGAGGAGGGGTACGGTGTAGAGGAAATGGGAGTTGAATAGAGGAAGGCATTCCTACCCCCTCCCCTCCCCACCCCTTCCGCCACATTATCCCTGCCTCGTCTCCTCCTTCCAGAGGAAGCCGGGCCTCATTCCGGCCAGAACCTTCCTGTGGTTTCAGAGCCTCCGTTTCAGGAAGTGCCTTCGACGCTTGCTGCTGGACAGACATCTTGTCTCTTGATTCATTCTATACCGTTGATATTAAATTTAAAAATGGTTTGGTCTTTTAAAGCTTGAACTCAAAAGGCTGGTCCAGATAGACAACACAGAAACAGGCCATTCGGCCCCACTCTCCTGCTGGCTGTGCTGTTGTAATCTGTCCATATTCCTCTCCATCTTTTCATTCTTAGCTCCCATCCAGCTCATGTTGCCTTGTCAATCTCACGGCCTGTGGGAAGGAGCTATTTCCCTCCCTGGCTTCTCTGCTTTTATTCCTCCATATCTCCTTCCTGATGGCAGGGGGAACAAAGATGCTCTTTGCTGGATATCTGTGAGTCTATTTGCAGAGCACATCCCTGCAAAAAATTCAGGGGTCCCTTGCCTTGAGGTTCTACCCATGTTGCCCCTCCCTCAGTACTCTCTCGTCAGAACACAACTGCACCCTCCTTCCCCTCCTCTCCCAGGTCTCAGTATCCCCCTGACAATTCCAGTCAGCTGCCATGTCTACACCCTGCCCCACCTGCTATCGAATGCCCTGCATCCTCCTCCCCCGTTGGTTTCCTCCTGTTATCAGGCATCAGGATGGACCCCACCCTGTTGAAACTACCCGTATTCTCACTGATCTCTCTGTGCCTCTGCCCTCCATCCAGGGGTCTTGGTTTTCTTGTGGTGATGGTGGAGAACAAAGTACCAACTCAAGGAGATGGGGAGCAGTAAGGAGACCCCCAGTTCCAGGAGACAGGGAGAACCACAGAGATGCCCAACTCTGTCAATCCGGTAGAACCTGGTCATCAGGTGCAAGGAGCTCTTGGTACTGCTGCACGTGAGGCAGGTGTGGCCCATCCCCACACCTCCCAAAACACATTTCCTATTCATGTGGGGGTCCAAAATGGATAGAGTCTGGAGGACCATGTACGTCGTCAATCAATGGGGGCATAACCCTAACCAGCGTGGCTATTGTGTATGGCTGTGCTTGGAAACAAAGTGCAAGGGCACCAAAAGACGCTATGTGCTGAGGTTCTACCTGGCTCAGGTGTTGCGAAAGATTGGTCTGGCCCTGATGCCACACAATGTCCTAGTCAGCAGGACTTTGCCCCATCACCTTCATGGGAATGGTTGCATAGACAAACACTATTGACCACAGGGCCATCAGGCAGTGGTCAGCATGGAATTCCTGCTGACACAGAGACTAGGACTTGATGAGATACTGCGGGGTGGTCCCCTGAGCAGAGCATCCAGAGACAGACATCCAGAACTGCTGGAAGACCAGAATCTCAATGAAAGATGCCCTTTGGTCTGCCTGAAACCCAGATAAGAGAAGCAAACACTTGAAGCCCAAAGCAAAGGGAGGAAGGTTTAGGGACAATATCAGGGGTACTTGTTTTTACACAGAGTTGTGGGTGCCAGGAATGCCTTGCCAGGAGTGGTGATGAAGGATGAAATATTTGCAGCATTTAAAGGCTTCTTGGACACATGAATGAAGGAAACATAGAAGATAGGAGCAGGAGTAGGTCATTCGACCCTTCGAGCCTGCTCCGCCATTCAACGAGATCATGGCTGATCTTAAAGTTCAGTACCCCGTCCCAGCTTTCTCTCCGTAACTTTTAATACCCTTATACTGAAGAAATATATCTAATTCCCTCTTAAATATATTTAATGAACCTGCCTCTACTGCTCTCTATGGCAATGAATTCCACAGATTCACCACCCTCTGGGTAAAAAAATTCCTCCTCATCTCGGTCCTAAATGGTTTGCCTATTATCCTCAAACCATGGCCCCGGGTTCTGGATTTTCCTATCATCGGAAACATCCCATCTGCATCCATTCTGTCCAGTCCTGCCAGAATTTTATATGTCTCTATGAGATCCCCTCTCAATCTTCTCAACACCAGCGAGTACAATTCCAATTTGCGCAATCTTTCCTCATAAGTCATTCCTGCCATTCCAGGTATCAGCCTGGTGAATCACCTCTGCACTCCCTCCATTGCAAGAATGGAGGGTTATGAAGGAGGAAGGGTCTAGTATTTATTTTGCTTGGAATTGATAGGTCAGAACAACATCGAGGTCCGAAGGGCATAGCTGTTCGACGTTAACCTGCTGGTCTTTTAGCACATGGAGATGTGCATGAGGGAACGCTGCCCACCGGCCTATTCCAGAGAAGCACTGAGGCTTGGCGCAGCCAACATGAGGGCGCTGTGGGGAAGGACTCTAATCCTCCGGGTCTTGAGGGGCAGAGACTAAGGGGAACCCCTTCAACCACAGAGTGCAGGGAGTAACCACGAGGTGTCAAAGTGGTAGAATGATGCTAAACAGAGAACAGGTGCAGTGAAAGGAATATAGGCATGCAACACGAGGATGAGGAAAGACATGGAACAGTTGTCCTCTTGGTCAATAATTTTAGAATAAAGTTAATTTTGGGGTGAAAAAGGAAAAAGCCCAAACTCAGTCAACTTTGTTTCATGAGATACATTCTCCAATCCAGGAAAGCTCCTCTGTACCCATTCAAATTGAACCCGAGGAAACTGTGTTCATGGTGGAAACCTCTGCAAACACACAACCGGACCTATGCACAGAGAGACAAATGATACATGTGCAGTCCCTCCCAAAAAAGAAATAAATTCTGTTGAATCAATAGCAGAGTCATGGAGTCTTTGTCTGAGCCGGTCATCCATCATTCTCCATTCTCCCTGCTTGCAGGAAGAATCAGTTTCTGGGCCTGGTGCAACTGGCTCCGATATTCCTCGACTTCTTTCCCGACGACAAGAGCTGCCAAATGCTGTGGGCAGGTGGAAAGGATCCTCGACAACTTTGACAATGAACCCGGTTTATCCCATTGATATTTGGGGTGGGTGGGTTGGGGGGAGAGAGTCCCCATGATCCTATCTGCCACTCGTGGTCCTGCCGATCATTTTAAAAAAATATTTATAAACTTAAAACCACAACAAATTCACACAATGATAATGCTCATCTAATGTGTGGCATCTATAAAAGAAAGAATAAAGAAACCACCCCCCACCCAATCCCCAATATCCTACCCCCTCCCCCTTCTCTCCTCAACAGAAGTGTCTGCTACAGTGGTGACCTCAGCAGGACCCAACCCTTCAGTTGGACTTGAAGTCACGGTCCAGGTGGCTCTTCAGATGGTTTGGTTGAAGCTGTCAACGTTCTGGATGTCGCAGCCACACGTGGGGTTTAAACAGGCCAAGGACCAGTTCCACCTCCAAGAGATCACCGCTGATGACATCCATTACTCCTCCATGATGTTCTTGCTCATCAGGACATGGCAGCAAGGCTCATCGACTTCCGACATCAGCCTCCCGAGCAAGGCAAGAAGGATGTCCTCAAGGGGCTTTTAACCCACACCTTCAGGCCACGCCTTCATCCTCCACCTCATTCTGTTCCTGCTCTCACTGTCGCATGGCCCAGACAGTCATCCCAACATGACTCCCTTTGTTCTATTTCTTTTCAGCTCTCACCAAACTCCCTGGACCCACTTTTCAGGAACTCTTCCCTCTTCCTCCCTATGTCATTGGTATCTCCATATACCACAACCTCTGGCCCACTTTAGGATGTCTTGGACACCAGCAGCAACACCCCAGACACTGGCACCAGGGAGGCACCACCTGGAAAAGGTCCAGGGTCCTAGTCCAACAGTCCTTTTCCTGAGAATCCAGGCAGCAGAGAAATATCAATGGTTGCTCAAAGCAAAATCCTCATTGCGGTGCCCACCAACAAGTTGAGGCACAAAGTTTTGTGGGTCTTTTGGGTTACTGGTGCCAACATATTCCCCATCTCACCCTGCCCCTCCATCTACTGTACAATGTTGCCCAGAAAAAAAAACTCTACGCTTCATTGATGACCTGAACAACAAATGGCTTCTTAAATGGCAAAACACGCTGTTGAACACCACTGCCACTGACCACAAGCACCCCCCAACCCCTCAAAACTGGAAGACCCTTTGAATTATTTGTCTCTGCCATGAAGACAATGGCCTAGTGGAGCCTCGAGCAAAAGAGGCAAGGTCGCCGAGTCCCACACAGCTTCTGGTTCAATTCCCTCCTGGAAGCTGCCTCCCGCGACTCCCCATGTGAGTGTCAGATGCTCGCCTGCTCACCACAGAGAACCAGATGGCAGTTGAGACAGTCACACTCCAGCCACACCTCCCCAACATGTGATGGGTTAAATCTGCGGATGCCACTCACAGCGGACCGAAGAAATAGTACATGGCAGACTGCAGAGAGGCCGGGCCCGAAGGGCTGAGCCACTTGCAAGAACAGATCATGTCCTGCCCGAAAGTGACAGCCTCCCACCTGAATGACCCCGAGAAGAGCTTGGCACCATGGCCTGGGGCAAACCGTTCAACATCCTTAATGCTGGACAGCAGGAAAAAGCTTGGTTTACTGACGGCTCCGGCTGATGGAGGTGCGAAAAACAGCGGTGTAAGGTGGGAGTGCTCCAGCCCACCACAGATAAAGTACTGACACAAGAGGGTGAGGTGGAGGGGAGAGCCAACTGTCCAAGTTGGCAGCTGTGGCACTGATCCGAAAAGGGACAACCAGGCGGGCCCAGGAGCCTCCTTTCCGATTAGTGCCACAGGATTTCTGGACTGTGCCAAACAGCACGTCAGTGTGGATGGGTCGGCGGCAGGAGACAGGGAGGCAGATCCATGGCTGCCTGCTCTGAGGACAACAGCACTGGCAGATCTTCTGAGAGGTGGAACAACAAAAGAATAGTCAGGGTCCACCACGTGGATGGACACCCCTCCAGGAAAACCGCTGAAGCTGACGCGATGCCACTTGGAACTGAGCTGCTCAAATATGCTCTGCCACTATTTTCCGCAAGCAGAGTGACCCCGGAGCCTTGGCAGCATTGGTGCATCATAAATGTGGGCATATGGGGGAACTATGATGGACAAAGGATCTGGGGGTCTCATGATGTTGCAAGAACTGTGATGGCCAAATGCCCTATTTGTCACCAATTAAAACCAAGGGCCACATTCGCTGGGGTTCGGGAGCTGGCCAAGTCTGATAAATTGACCATAACAGGCCTCTCCCCTGCCAAAATAAAAAGTGATATCTTCTCACGATGGTCAGCACATACTCGGATATCTTGCCAGCGGGCCGATCAAGCACCATTTAAGCGTGCTCCATATGTGGAATACCCTATCGGGTAACGTCCGACCAGCAATGGGTGGTGATGCCAAGTATTTGGGGCCACCTGCATATCCCCTACCACCCACAGGCATCCAAGATCAATGAGTGAATGAATGACCTGTTCAAGGTATCGTATGTGACAAGTTGATTGTCAAGTCTTCTCTCCACGAGTGGTTGCAAGTGTATCGATTAATCCGGCGAGTTTGTGTCTGTGTGTGTCTTTTACTCCTCATGCGACTTCACTACATGTCAATAAAAGACAACTGTGTTCAAATTCTCCACCCTTGGGACCCCTCGAATCAGTTTCACACACATAATAATTGGTGCAGTGAGCAGGGTCCTTTGAGTTCCGACTGAACACAGCTGCAGTGGAGATGCTTTGGAATCGGGACAGGAAATCTAGTGCAGGCAGGGAGAACAAGATCTGGTGGTGGACTGACGAGAGTGCAGGGTTGGGGAGCTTGGCAAGCATGCTGGTGGACCACGGCAAATTGGTAGACTGGTCCAAGCTCCAGGATCCACATCTTGAGAAAATAGGTCACCACGTGTGGTCCCACTTCAAGAAGTCGGGGTTCCCAAAATCTAAGGGGAATCAGAGGGTGCCTTTTGGCTGCCAGTGTTTCTCCTGGGAAACCAATGTGAGATCATAGAAAGGAAAGATTTGCAGAGGGCCCAGGAAAATAAGGAGATAAAGGTGGTCCAGCAGTGCTGCTGTGCACTGCAGGAGGCAGCACAGACTCTCCCAACCTGAGCCACTGATGTCGAGATGAGAGGGACAGAGGAAGCCAACAGGCATGCCGATCAAGGTCAGACACCGCCCCCCCCCCCACACCCCCAGTGAGTGAGTTTGTACTGGCCATGGAGTGATTAGCTGAGGCCATTCACCAGGATTCAGGCATTAAAGGTTTCAGAACAGGCCAGGAAGAGCATGAAATCAATTTATTTGCAGAAGTTGTTCTGATATATCTGACAGACCCGACACACTCATTGCCCAAGTTGTGCTCCACCCTGGAGGACTATGGGGAGATCTCTGGGTATAAGTTCTTTTGGGATATGTGCAAAATCATGTCACTTAGGAAGGGGGATTAGAGCCAATGTCAAGAAAATAGTCAACAAATGTGGAGGCAAAATGGAATCAAATATCTAGGAGTTAGAATAGATAACAACGAGTAATTTAGACCAGCTGAATTATTCTCCCCTTGCTTGGGGAAATTGAGGAGGGTTTAAATGGTTGGATGTCCCTGCCCATTACACTAGTGGTGTCACAGAGAGGGGAGGTGTCACAGAGGGGGGAGATGATGACACAGAGGGGGTGATGATGTCACTGCATGGGGCAGCCATAGCTGAGTCGTGCCATGGCACAGCAACACGAGAAAGATGCCTCTCCTGGAAGGGGATTCTGGCTCCCATGTTGGAGTAGGACGCTGTCTCATCCCAGTGACCCTCTGATCAACTGGGTTGTGTTTGGAAGCACCCTGCACCAATGGGTGAGATAAAGAGCCTGTTACAGGCTCCCCTACTGGGACAGAGCCTCCTCTGGCACCATCCTTCAACCAGTGTGGGCGGAGAGAATGGAGGCTGCATTTAATTTCCCGTCTCCCCATCCTGAGTGCAGGGCACTTTATGAGGCCACTGGAGGGGGCTGGGGAGGGGAGAACAATGGCATGTGAGGGGATACAGGGATGGGGTCTGTAGGATTGGAGGGGAGAATGAAGGAACGGTGTTGCACCACAGGGTAATGTAAAGGGAGATTGGATCAGAGGTAGGGGACATAGGGTTGAGCTGGGGGGATGGGGTGCGAGGGGATGGAAAGCACTGGGGAAACCATGGGGGTGGTGTTGGGTGGGGGATAAGAGTGTGGTAGAGGAATCGGGGCAGAGGAGAGTGTGAGGTGTCTGAGGGAGAAGAGAAGTTGCGAGGGGGATGGAAGGTAGACCTTTCAACAGAAATGGGACAGAGCTCCCCCTCCACCTTAATGGGATCTGTCCACTGAGAGACAGGACCACTCCTCCACCCACCCCCAACCCCCCCGGGTTACAAGATCCCTTCCACCCTTGCATACACCCCCACACCCGCCAAACCTGGATAGGATTCTTTCCCCCAGTGGACCTGGATCAAGGTGCTAGAAAGTGTTTCTGCTACGGCGGACCCAGCAGAGTTGAGCGATAAAGCATGGGTCTATCTCCGCCCCACCTGCTCCCTCATCCGACGAGGTCTCGCTTGCATCATGGAAGATCACGGTGTTGCTGAGCTTCTGGGAATGTGGAGGGCTTCTGCTAAACCCGTGGTGGGGTTCAGAGTGCTTCATCTCCCCGGGACGTGCTCTCATGGAGGGAGGGTTGTAGACAAAGTGAACGGCTGCGGAACTGGCCTCAGTCTGAGGAGAGTGATCAAAGAGGGAACTGGGGTGGCAATATTTCTACTGAGAGGCTGGAAAGAACCACCAGAGGACCAATTCTGACATTTTGGTGACCCTTGGAAGGGAGTTAGAGGAAGGGGTGGAGACTAACTTGGACAGCAAGGCTGGGTTGGTAAAAATGACCTGTTGTGTACCCTCTGGGTGTGTAAATGCTGCTGCTTCTGCCCTAGAGAACATGGCAATAAGGTCACAACAGAGGTGGCCACACCGGGTCATGGACCCAACGTCCCCAAGGTGATGTCCTGCACAGATGTTAAAATCATCGACAATGGATCTTTCGGTGTGGTGTACCAGGCAAGGCTGGTGGACTCCGGAGAGCTGATTGCCATCAAGAAGATCTTGCAGGACAAGAGATTCAAGGTGAGGGGGAGGAGCAGTTGTGGGGAAATGGAATATCATGATATTTAACTTTAGGCCTACAGCATGTTCACAGGCCCTTGCAACACATGAGCCCGTTTCACACAATTACACCCAATTGAAAAACACCACAAACACATTTTTGAAGGGTGGGTGGAAAGAGGAGCATCTGACAGAGACCAAAGCAGCCATGGGGTTTGGAAACAGAGAAAGTCACACAAACCCACAACAGCACCCCCACTCCCCACACACAACCACCCACCCTCCCCACCACACACACACACACACACACACACACACACACACACACACACACACACACACACACACACACACACACACACACACACACACCTGGCAAATATCAGAGATTTTCTGCAAATTAATTGTTTAGTAGAAGCTGGGAAAACAATCATAAAAACTGAAGTGATACTTAATTGAACCCCCTGACGAGTCCCCGCTCCAGCGACACGAAAAGTCCCCCCCACCAACTCTCGATGAGTCCCCCACTTCGGCCTCCCTAGGAGTTCCCCACCTCTGACCTCTTGACGAATCTCCTCCCCGCCTCCCCCCTCAACTTGGACAAGTCGCCCCTCAGGGCCCCGACCCATCGCCCAGCCTTGCTGATGTTCCTCTCTCGCCATAGAACCGCAAACTGCAGATCGTGCGAAAGTTGGATCACACCATCATCGTCCCTCTTCTCAACTTCTACTCCTCTGTAGTCAAGGTAAGATCCACCTGCACCCACCCCACCCCCACTCCGATGCATTTCATTTGCTGCTACCTTCCCCATTCCTTCAATCGATCTGTCTCGCTGCAGCCCCTCTGTTGCCTCCATCCTGCCCCTCTGACCAGTGTCGACTCCTTAACGCTGGCTGCCCTGCTCCTCACCCATTAACTCATGACCTCTTGCCATTTCAACTCCAGACAGCAGCAGCCAAGACCACAAGACAAGGTCGCCAAATTCGGCCACTCAGCCCCTCCAGTCTGTTTCCCCAATTCATTTCACGAATGTATTTTCCCCCATAACTCACTTCCCCAGAACCTTTTGGTGCGCTTCCAAATCAACGCCTGCTCTGAATCGTCCCAACAACTCAGCCTCCACATGTTCGACCCCAGCCAACACCCGGCTGCATATATTTCTCATCTCGAAACGTCAATGGTTTTTCTCTCCCGGTGAATCCTTGCCTCACGAGGGAGGTCGGTCAGAGCTGCACATTTTGTGCAGTCTCACCAGAAGCCGAATGATGGGGCAGCGGACGGGTCCACTACGGCCTGTTGACGCTCTGCTCGCTGAGCCCTTGGATTCATGCCATGTTGTGTTAAGCACTGGGGGCATCATGCCTACAGAGAACAGGAGGGGCTTGCACTCCTGTTGGGAGAGGCGCTGGGTGTTGGAGGGTAAATCCAGCTGACAGGTTTGTATTGTGTTCAAGAGAAAGAGGAGGTTTATTTGAATGTGGGTCTGGACTATGTTCCCGAGACGGTTCACTGCATGGCCCAGCACTTCAACAAGGCCAAGCAGCCCATTCCCATGATCTACATCAAGGTGGTTGTGGGTCTGGGTGGTCAAGTTGTCCACTGGGGCAAGCTTGGATGGTGGGGTTGGAGGATATGAAGGAGTTTACTGGCTGAGTCTCGCTGGGGACTGGATATCGATGAAGGGTGCATGAGGGTCTCCATGGGTATTGGTGAGGAGATAAAGGGTAGTGAGGGGAGAGGGGTGGGGAGGATGATGAGGATGGATGTTGATTGGCAGGGAGGGGCCCTTCACCCACCTCCCCTTATCCTCAGGATATAGACCCGGCCAGTGTGGAGGCAGAGTGGGTCATGTTATATAGTTGTGTTGCCAGATGTTCATGTACCAGCTGTAGCAGAGCCTGGCCTACATCCATCCTCAGGGGGTTTGCCATTGAGACATCAAGCCCCAGAAGATGCTGGTAGATCCCGAGATGGCCTTCTTATTGCTCCTTTATTTCGGCAGGTAGATCCACCCGTGTCTGCCCGTTCACCACCTCAACGCGGTCCTGATCCCTCTCCCCAACACGGCCTTGTCCCCTCCCCACCAGCTCTCACCTCTCCCCCACCAGCTCCCTCCCCTCCTCCCTCTCCCAACTTGCCCCTTCCACAGCTTAATAACTTATTCTAAATAAAATTGTGGGGTCTTAGATGGAATTAACAGCCAGAAACCTTTCCTAAAGTGTCAGGTAAGGCGAGATTTTTTCTATGCAGAGAGTTGTGAGAGCTTTGAATGCATCACCGGAGAAAGTGGTAGTGGTTGGTAGAATAGGTACATATAAAAGTCTCTGAGACGAGCATGTCGATGTAAGGGAACAGAATTTTTATATGATAGAGGAATTTGGGGATATGGCGAGAAGGCAGGGTAGGTCGAGTTAGGTCATAAATTAGATCAGCCATGATCGTATTGAATGGCGGAGCAGGCTCGATAGGCCATTTTTGTCCTACTCCTATTCCCACTTCCAATGTTCCTATGGGTGTGGTACAGGTAAAGGTTGTGGAGAACATTTCCAAAGGTCAGGACAGCCTTTATGAGCCAAAGGGCCTGTACTCGGCAGCAATGCTTGATGTTGTAATGGATGCGGAAGCTCTGGGAAGGGGTAAGGGAGGGACTGGCCAGAAAGTCTGCAGATACTGGGGCCGAGGGCAATGCCCAAACATGCTGGGCAAACTCATGGAAAGTTTTGTGAGGAGCAGGTCCTGCTTCACGAGTCAAATTGAGTTTTTCGAGGAGGTGTCAAAGGAAATAGATGAAGGTCAAGGTCTGTATGTGCTGCACGAGGATTTTAGTAAGGTTCTTGACAAGGTCCCCACGGAGGCCTCATTCAGAATGTCTGGAGGCGTGGGATCCATGGAGCCTTGGCTGTGTGGATTCAGAATTGGCTTGTCTGCAGAAAACAGAGGGTAGTAGTAGATGGAACAATGACTAGTGGCGCTCCAAAGGGATCTGCTCTGGGACCCCTGCTCTTTGTGATTTTTATGAATGATGATGGGAGTGGAAGGGTGGGTACGTCAGGGGATGACACAGAGGTAGAGATGTTGTAGACAGTGTAGAAGGTTGTCATAGGTCATCTAGTTTTCAGAGAAGTGACAGATGGAGTTCAATCCTGTAAATCAGATGTACTAAAATAAGCAACTGGTACAGGTTTATTTCCAGAGTCATTTTCAAGGGCACAAATAACAGTTATTCCAAAGAAGGTTGGAGACCCATTAAAAGTAGCTTCATATAGACCAATATCTTCATTGAATGCGGATTACAAGAATGTGTGGGCAGAGCACTTGGTTAATGGCAGGATTATGACCAGTGTGCAGGACAGAGAAATATTTAGATCCTGCTCCATAAATCACTCAAGGTTGCTGTGCAAATTGAGAGGGAGTTTAAGATGGTGTATTGTGTGCTGGCCTTCAGGAGTCATGGGATTGAGTTCAAGAACCGAGAGGTAACGTTGCAGATGTATAAAATTCTCGTCAGACCACACTTGGAATATTGTGTGCATTCCTGGGGCGAGAATACCAGAGGACGTCTAAATAAGGTGAGCTGAGGGAAATTTAGTCAAGACGTGAGGGGTACATTTTATTCACACAGAATGTAGTGGGTGGCTGGAATGCATTGCCGGGGTAGTAGCGGAGGCTAGTCCAAAAAAGGCATGAAAAGGATTTTAATATGGACAGGAATTAAAGAAAAATGGAGGGTATTGGTGTGAGGGAGGGGAGGGTAACATTGTTGTGGGGTAGGTTCAGATGGATCAGCTGAACGGTCTCGACTGATCCATCCATGATTGTCTAGCATCTTGCTGCCATATCGTGGAGAACCAGGGTGTTGCCTGATGGAGACCCGTTGCTCTGAGCTCTGCAGAGAGAGATCGTGGGTTTCGCCAAAACACACTTCCTCAGGTTAAGCAGAGGAAGGGGAAAGGCTCCAGTGTTCAGGGGTAGGGGGGATGATGGGGGAAGGTTTGGGACCCTCCAAAGTCATTGTGATCAGGCCTCAGAGACAATATCTCTATCACCCATATTTCTCTTCCCAGGAGAAGGAGCGATCTCAGAGACAAGACACGAGTCCAGAAGAACCTCGCATCCCAGCTGAACAGAGGACGGACACATCATGATGGCCTGAATCCCTCCTCTTCTTCTCCCTCTGGCCCTGCCAACCCCATTCCCTGCCTTTTCCATGTCCCTTCACCCACTTCCCCTCTTCTTCTCTACCCCTCCCGCTCACCTTCCCCTTCCCTCACACCTATGCCCTAACCCCAGCCCTCCACCCTTCACCTCCCCCTTCCCCTCTCCCCTTCCCTTCCCCTTACCCCCTCCCCTTCCCCTCCCCCTTCCCCTCCCCTAACCCTCCCCCTTCCCCTCCCCTTCTCCTCCTCCCCTTCCCCTCCCCCTTCCCTTTCCCCTTCCTACCCCTAACCTAGGGGAAGGAGGGGGAGGGGAAGGGGGTAGGAGAAAGGGGGTAGTGGAAGGGGGTAAGGGTAGGGGTTGTGGTAAGGGGTAGGGTAGGGGGTAGTGGTAGGGGGTGCGGGTATGGGGAAGGGGTAGGAGGTACGGTTAGGGGAAGTGGGTAGGTTGTAAGGGATAGGGTAGGGGTAGTGGTAGGGGGTGCAGGTATGGGGAAGGGGTAGGAGGTAGGGTTAGGGGAAGGGGGTAGGTTGTAAGGGATAGGGTAGGGGGTAGTTGTAGGGGGTGTGGGTATGGGGAAGGGATAGGTGGTAGGGTTAGGGGAAGGGGGTAGATTGTAAGGGATAGGGGTAGGGTTTAGTTTAGGGTTGGGGAAGTTGGGTAGAGTTAGGGTTAGGAGCAGTGTAGAGGTAGCATTAGGGTTAGTGTTAGGGGACGGGGTAGGGCTATATCTTGGTTTATGGTTAGGTTTATAGTTCGAGGAAGTGGGTTTCTGTTAGGTATGGGGGAAGGGGGTAGGAGCAGTGGGGTAGAGGAGGAGTGAGGTTTTGGGTTAGGGGATGGTGGGTAGCATTAGGGTTGGGGTTAGGGGGCGGCATAGGCGTAGGGATAAAGTTAGGGTTAGTGGACGGGGTGGGGATAGAGTTAGGGGACGTGGAGTGGTGGTAGGGGGTATCGGTAGTGTTAAGGTTAGGTTTAGGATTTTGTTAGGGGTTAGGGTTAGGAGTAGGAGGAAGGGAAGGGGGAGGGGAATGGGGGAGGCGAGCGGGGGATGGGAACTGGGGAAGGGAAGAGGGGAGGGGATGTGGGAGGGGAACGGGCAGTGGAAAGGGGAGGGGAACGGGGTAGAGGAAAGGAGAGGTGAATGGTGGACGGCATCCCTAGCCCCTCCCCTCCCCTTCCCTTCCCCCGCATTTCCTCTGCCTCTCCTCTCCTCCTTCCAGAAGAAGCTGGGCCTCTGTCCGTCCAGAACCTCCCTGTGGTTTCAGAGCCTCCGTTTCAGGAAGTGCCTTCGACGCTTGCTGCTGGACAGACATCTTGTCTCTTGATTCATTCTGTACCGTTGATATTAAATTTAAAAATGTTTGGGTTTTTTAAAGCTTGAACTCAAAAGGCTGGTCCAGATAGACAAAACAGAAACAGGCCCTTCAGCCCCTCTCTCCTGCTAGCTGAGCTGTTGTAATCAGTCCATATTCCTCTCACCCTTTTCATTCTTAGCTCCCATCCAGCTCATGTTGCCTTGTCAATCGCACGGCCTGTGGGAAGAAGCTATTTCCCTCCCTGGCTGCTCTGCTTTTATTCCTCCATATCTCCTTCCTGATGGCAGGGGGACAAAGATGCTCTGAGCTGGATATCTATGAGTCTATTTACAGAGCCCATCCCTGCAAACAATCAGGGGACCGTTGCCTTGAGGTGGCACCCATGTTGCCTCTCCCTCAGCACTCTCAGAACACTACTGCACCCTCCTTCCCCTCCTTTCCCAGGTCTCAGTAACCCGCTGACAATTCCAGTCAGCTGCCATGTCTATACCCTGCCCCACCTAAACTGATGGATCGACCAGTGCCTTCTCCCCTCAAGAGTTCGAGGAATCAAAAATGTGCCATTTAAAATAGAAGAGGAAATAATAGATCCAGCAGGGAGATATGTTATGATAAAATGTCAGATATATTCAGAGCTTTGGAATCTACTTAATATATATTCACCTAACGAAGAAGATCAAAAGTTTATGCAAGATATCTTTTTGAAGGTAGCTAATACGCAAGGGAACATACTAATAGGAGGGGATTTCAATCTGAATTTGGATCCAAATATGGATAAAACGGGGAAAAAAATTAACAGGAAGAACAAAGTAACCAAATTTATAATTAAATCAATGCAAGAAATGAAACTTGTGGACATATGGAGGAAACAAAACCCAAAAGAAAAGGAATACTCATACTACTCGACTAGACATAAAACATACTCAAGGATAGACCTATTCCTGTTATCAGCCCACATACAAGGGAGAGTTAGGAAAACGGAATATAAAGCTAGACTATTATCGGACCACTCACCCCTGTTATTGGCAATAGAGCTAGAAGACATCCCTCCAAGAATGTATAGATGGAGATTAAACCCCATGCTACTTAAAAGACAGGATTTTAGAGAATTTATTGAAAAACAATTAAAAATGTACTTTGAAGTAAATACGGAATCAGTGGAAGATAAGTTTATACTATGGGACGCAATGAAAGCATTCATTAGAGGGCAAATAATAAGTTATGCAACCAAGATGAAGAAGGACTATAATCAGGAAACAGAGCAGTTGGAAAGGGAAATAATAAACATAGAAAAAAAATTAGCAATAAAGGAAGATACAACCAAAAGAAGAGAATTGGCGGATAAAAAAATAAAATATGAAACATTACAAACATATAAGGTGGAGAAGAATATAATGAAGACAAAACAGAAATATTATGAACTAGGGGAAAAAACACACAAAATCCTAGCATGGCAGCTTAAGACAGAGCAAACTAAGAAAATGGTATTGGCAACAAGGAAAAAAGACAAACAAATTACATATAATCCAAAAGAAATTAAGGAAAACTTCAGAGAATTCTATGAACAATTATACCGAACCGAAAACGAAGGGAAAGAAGGGAAAATAGATGAATTTTTGACTAAAATTGAACTACCAAAACTACAAATAGAGGAACAAAATAAATTAACAGAACCATTTGGAACAGTAGAAATACAAGAGATAATAAAAAATTTACCAAATAATAAGACACCAGGAGAGGATGGACTCCCAATAGAATTCTACAAAACATTTAAAGACCTAATAATACCGCCCCTCCTGGATGTAATCAACCAGATTGATGAGACACAAAACTTACCAGATTCATGTAAAACAGCAATAATTACAGTGATACTAAAACAAGGGAAAGATCCACTCTCACCAGCGTCATATAGACCAATATCTTTGCTAAACACAGATTATAAGATAATAGCTAAACTATTAGCGAACAGATTAGCAGAACAGGTACCGAAAATGGTAAATTTAGACCAAACAGGATTTATCAAAAAAAGACGCACAACAGACAATATTTGTAAATTTATTAACTTAATTCATGCAGTAGAAGGAAATAAAGCACCGGCAGTAGCAGTTGCTTTAGACGCAGAGAAGGCCTTCGACAGAGTAGAATGGAATTACTTGTTCAAAGTATTGCAAAAATTCAGTTTACCGGAGAAGTATATTAATTGGATTAAAGCATTATATAAGGGACCGTTAGCGAAAGTGACAGTAAATGGACATGTATCAAAGCAATTTAACTTAAGCAGGTCAACGCGGCAGGGATGCCCACTATCACCATTATTGTTTGCGCTAGCTATAGAACCACTAGCAGAATCGATAAGAAGAGATAATAATATAAAAGGAATAAAAATAAAAGACAGGGAATATAAAATCAGTCTGTTTGCGGATGATGTGATAGTGTACTTAACAGAACCAGAACTATCAATAAAAGAACTATATAAGAAATTGAAGGAATATGGAGAAGTGTCGGGATACAAGATAAACGTAAATAAAAGTGAAGCAATGCCTATGAATAACGCGGATTTCTCAAAATTTAAGGAGGAATCCCCATTCAGATGGCAAACGCAGGCAATAAGATACCTAGGTGTGCAAATAAACAAAAATCTAGGCCAATTATATAAACTCAATTACAATCCACTAATGAAAAAATTACAGGACGATTTAGAGCATTGGAAAGAGCTACCACTAACACTGATAGGAAGGATAAACTGTATTAAAATGAACATTTTTCCAAGGATACTATACTTATTTCAGGCATTGCCAATACAACTGACAGAAAAATTCTTCAAAGAGTTAAAGAAAATAATAAGGAGATTTTTATGGAGAGGGGGGAAACCGAGGATAGCACTAGACAAATTAACAGAATGGTATAAACAAGGAGGCTTACAATTGCCAAACTTCAAAAATTATTATAGAGCCGCACAATTAAGGTACCTATCAGATTTTTATCAAACAAGGGAAAAACCAGACTGGACGAGACTAGAATTAGATAAAATAGGGGAAAAGATACCTGAACACATATTATATAAATGGGATGAAAAATTGGTACAACATAGAACTTCTCCAGTATTACACCATCTCCTCAATATATGGAAGAAGATTCATGTAGAAAGAAATAAAATAAATTACCAAATACCAAAACTAATATTGACGCAAAATAAGCTACTCCCTTTTACAATAGACAACCTTGCCTTTAGAAAATGGGAAAAAAAAGGGATTAAAAGAATAGAAAATTGTTTTTGAGGAAGTAGATTCTTATCCTTTGAACAAATGAGAGATAAGTACAATATAACGGGAGATACAGCGCTGGCATATTACCAACTGAGATCCTACTTGAAAGATAAATTAGGAAGCAACTTGAGTTTACCAGAGGGAAGTAACCTTGAATATGTGATTACAGATACAATGTTAATCAAAAGATTTATAAAAAATATGTATATTAAACTGCAAGAAAAGGAAAATGAGGAAACAAATGGTAAAACTAAACAAAAATGGGAACAAGATTTAAATATAAAGATAAAAAAGGAAACATGGGAGAAGTTATGCTCTGGAACGATGAGAAATACAATAAATACGAGGCTGCGTATGATACAATATAATTGGTTACACAGACTATACATTACACCGCAAAAGTTAAATAAATGGGACCCAACAGTATCTGATAGATGTTTTCGATGTAAAAAAGAAAGGGGAACAACAATTCATGCAATCTGGACATGTGAGAGAGTAGAAAAATTTTGGGATGATCTCAATCAGATATTAAATAAAATAACAGAAAACAATATACCAAAGAATCCAGAGATCTTTCTCCTAAGTAACATAAAAAATAAAGAATTTGGAATTGACTTGGAGGATGCACAAAAAAGATTTGTTAAGATAGCCCTAGCTGTAGCAAAAAAATGTATTATGTCAACCTGGAAATTGGAAGATAATTTGAAAATACAACAATGGTATATAGAAATGAATAAATGTATTCCATTAGAAAAAATAACATATAGTTTAAGAAATAATATTGAAATATTCGAACAAGTATGGGAGCCTTACATTAAATACAATAGCGAAAACCTACCGGGAACAAACATTACCTAAGTTGATGGAAGGAGAAGAGAAGAAAAAAATGGACTCAGTAGAATTTCTGGTGTATTTTTGTTGAATGACAACATTGTCTAACTGAATTAATGCAACCTAGATTGTATAACTAAAATGGATGAGAGGGGGGAGGGATGGGGGGGTGGCTTGGGAGGAGGGAGGGGGGAGGGAGAAAAAGTCACTGTAAATGTGTGGAAAAGAAAAAGTGTATATCATGGCTATTGTGATTTATGGTGTGAAAAATAAAAAATTAAATAAAAAAAAAATAAAATAAAAAAATAAAAATAAAAAAAAAAAGAGTTCGAGGAATCCACTCTCTCGCAATGTTCTGCTATCGAATGCCCTGCATCCTCCTTCCCACTTGGTTCCTCCTGTTATCAGGCGTCTGAATGGACCCCACCCTGTTGAAACTACCCGTGTTCTCATTGATCTCTCTGCGCCTCTGCCCTCCATCCAGGGGTCTTGGATTTCTTGTGGGGGTGGTGGAGAACAAAGCACCAACTTAAGGAGATGGGGAGCAGTACAAAGACCCCCAGGTCCAGGAGACAGGGAGAACCACACAGATACCCATCTCTGTCATTCGGGTAAAACCTGATTATCAGGTGCAATGTGCAAGGAACTTTCGGTCCTGCTGCACGTGGGCCAGGTTTGGCCCATCCCCACACCACCACCCTGTCAATTCCCAAAACAAATTTCCTATTCATGTGGGGGTCCAAAATGGATAGAGTCTGGAGAAGGACCGTGTACATCGTCAATCAATGCGGACAAGGGTGTAACCAGCATGGCCATAATTGTGTGTGGCTGTGCTTGCAACCAAAGTGCAAGGGCACCAAATGCTGCTATGTGCTGAGGTTCTACCTGGCTCAGGTGTTGCGAAAGATTGGCCTGGCCCTGGTGCTGCACATTGTTCCAGTCAGCAGGACTTTGCCCCTTTACCTTCCTGGGAACGGTTTCATAGACAAACACATTTGACCACAAAGCCATCAGGCAGTGGTCAGCAGAGAATGTCTGACACAGAGACTCTAGGACTAGATGGGATACTGCGGGGTGGTCCACGGAGCAGAGCATCCAGAGACAAACATCCAGAACTGCTGGAAAACCAGAAACTCGGTGAAAGATGCCCTTCAGTTTGCCGGAAACCCAGATGGGAGTAGCAAACACTAGAAGACATCTGTCTAAAGCAAAGGGAGGAAGATTTAGGGGAGATATCAGGGGTATTTTCTTTTACCCAGAGTTGTGGGTGTCAGGAATGCCTTGCCAGGAGTAGTGATGAAGGCCAAAACATTAGGGGCATTTTAAGGGTTCTTAGTTACATTGAGGGGCTGAGACCAAGGAGGATATTCTCCAACAGCAGAGGGTGGCAGTAACCACAAGATGTCAAAGTGGTGGCAATGAAGCTAAACAGAGACCGTCTAATGTGACGGTGCGCCTGGCTGCGGGAATTTGGACTTACTATATAAACCTTGCAAAGTGCTAGTTCAGGTTGGAAACGTTCGACTTCCTTGAGGGTCAAATCAACAGGCACGGAACTAAACCCTGCTTGCAAAGGTAGAGTTTGTTAAGTGCTTCCACAAACCCCACATAATGAAGGGGCTGCAAGAATTCACTGGTACGATTAATTTTTATCACCGATTCATACCGGTAGTGGCTGACACCATTTTTTTGTTTTCAAACTTTATTTAAGATTTTATAACATGAATAACATATAGAATTACATTTAAAAAATTAAGAACAAAATAACAAAATTACAATACAGTATCAGTAATCTAAATAAACTATACCCTCCCCAATAATTATTACACGTTAATAACCCAACTCAAATTAGTCCAACCCCTCTTCCTCCCCAAAATAAAGAGTGAAGAATTAATAAAGTTAATAATATATGTGAGAAAGAACCCACTTACAAAAAAAAACAAAAACATAACCAATTAAAATACTAACAAAAAGAAAAGTAATTAATACTAAGATATCAGACTTAAAAAACATATTTAAATCAAACAGAGTTAAGATGAAACATATAATTAACTTAAACTTAATATAAAAAATTAGTAAAATTAGTAACATTGTCTATCAAAAATTCTTAAACAATAATCAATTCTTTAAAAGAAAATTGTAGCATGAGAAAAAAAAGATGAAAAAAAAACTTTCTCTATAGAGATAAACCTTCACCAAATATCAACTAACTTCACATCTATCATCATATTAGTCACATAAACTGCCATCTTAAAACAAAATTCCAACCTCATTAAACATTGTACAATTCAAATTTGGTACTCTTCCACCATTTTTCCATTTTAACCTTGAATAATTATCCAATAAAAGCTCCAATACCACATTTAAATATCCCAATCATTACGTTAAAATTCAGATATCCAAATAATAAAAATACATCTACAACAGAAATCTATATCTTCAACAAATAGAGCATAAGCCACAAACAAAATTCAAGCCTCATTAAGAATTGTACAATTCAATTTATAACTTTCACCATTATTCCCTTCATTCTATAACTAAAATAGCAAAATAATATACACCAGAATTACCACTCCTTTCACCTTAAAGTTAAAGAAAAAATATTAAAAAAAACTTATCCATCCTATTCACATTTAAATTTCAAATATTCCTTATCTACTGAATAAACTTTACAAAAAAAACCACATCAATTTTTAGTTTTTTAAACAATCAAATACTTTCTTATGCTTTTTTTTTATAAACACAAAAGAAAACTCTTAACTCTTTAATCTAATAATACAAAAAAAGGAAAAAAGAACAGGTAGGAGGTTAAAAATACCCCTCCCGTCTAAACCACGCAATGCGATAACTCCAAAAAAAAATGGGTGTGAGATAACTCACACGTAGCAGATGACTTTCAGGAAATAGTACCTATCCAGTTCTCTCCCCCAACTCTCACTTCATCTTAAACTAACATCATCATTATTTAATATCCCTTTTATTAAAAAAAAACATTAGAAAAAAAAGGACAACTCTTTTAATCAGCTCCAACTGCCGAGTTACCATTACAACCATTCCTTCTTGGAGCACGGCTCTTTTCTTCCATCTCTTGTCTCCTTAGAGATCGCGGCGGACTACGTCTCTGTTGAAACCGAGTAATTGGCAGCTCTTGAGCAAATGCTATAGCTTCCTTTGGAGAATCAAAGAACTTTGGTTGGCAACCATCTTGAAAAACCTTCAAAACAGCTGAATATCTAAAGGTTGCCTTATAACCTTTCTTCCACAACAACTCTTTAGCAGAATTGAATTCCCGTCATTGGAACATAACTTCTTGACTCAAATCCGCATAGAAGAAAACTCGATTATTTTGAATCATCAAGGGTGATTTTCTCTGTTGTGCATTTCTAATAGCCACTCGTAAAATTATTTCTTTGTCGTAATAATTCAAGCAACGAACCAAAACAGGTCTTGGACTTTGACCTGAAATAGGTCTTCTACGCAAGGCCTTCCGGGAAATTTTCTTTTTTTTTTTCCGAAATTTATTTATAGTATCTCCATACATTCATTTCAAATTGACAGTATAATATTACATAATAGATACTAAATAATTTCCAAATTTTCACCCCCCCCCCCACCTCCCCTAACCCCTTAGGAAACCACCTTGTGGTGGTTAATTCCCAAAAACCCAAATGGGTGTGGTATAAACCACAAGTGGCCTATGACTTTCGGTGGCTGAAGTACCACTCCCTCCCCCCCAGGCAGACAAAATACACGTATAAACCGAAAAATCATAATTTCTTATATGCATAAAACCCCGGTCCATCAATTTAACCAATCTTATTCATAAATTCTTTTTTTTGAAAATCCAAACTTGATATTAAATTTTGCACCCTTTCCACCCTCCTAACACTAAGTTAAACATTGTTTACAATCAAAAAAAGTTTTTTTTTTAAATTTTTTTTTCAAGTCTTCCTGAATTTCATCTACTGAATTAAAACACCTCTGAACATCCCAGTTCAACACCGAATCTTCCATTCTTCTCAGTCTCAAGTTGAATTTGTAGCTTACTTTCAAAAAAAGTTTTTTTCAAATCTTTTAAAATTTTCTTGAACATAATTCCTTCGGTCTTGATCTTCTAAAGCATCAATGTTATTCATAAGTTCTTTCTTCTGTGTTTCCCAATTTAATACCAAATTTTCCACTTTGTCAATCTTCTCAATGTTAAGTTGAAATTATTGTTTATTTTCAAGAAAAACTTATTCAAAATTTTTTAACTCTTCTTAGACATTGCTCTTTCGACTTTAATTTTATAAATCATCAATCTTGTTCATAGTTTCTTTCCACTGAATATCCAAATTTAATAATAAAGTTTCCGTTTTTTCCAATTTTCTCAATATTAAACTGATCTTGTTTAGTTTAAAAAAAACCTTTTCAAAACTATTAAAATCTGTTTGCAATGTATGCATACTCACAGATAATAAATTCACTCTTCCAATATTCCATCCAAAAAAAAATCACTAATAAACCTTATTGCAGGTCAAGGAGTTCCATATATATGTTTATCTTCAGAAAATATTTCAAATATTTCAAATCAACATTCGTCGCCATCTTTCAAAAAGGAGTCCGAAATCAACTTTAATAAGTTCTGTTCTTGAGAAAATTCCAGCACCAACTCCGGCTCTGTCTGGGCAAATAGGTCAAATTTCTTCCAAAGTCAAAGAATGTAATTTTGTTCTGTATTTATAGATAATAAGTTCATCCTTCCGATATTCCATCCAAAAAAAATCACTAATAAACTTTAATGTTATCTGGATTTTTAAAACTCACGGGCAACCAATGCCAATTACTGCAATTTATCTTCATAAAACATTTCAAATCAATATTCATCACCATCTTTCAGAGGAATGTCCAAGGCCAGCTTATCCGACAGTCCAATTAATGAGCTCCGTTCTTAAGAAAATTCCAGCCTTGACTCCGTGGTTCTGTCTGGGCAAGTAGGCCGAGTTTCTTCCAAAGTAGGAGAGTGTAGTTTTGTTCTGTATTTGAACTCTATTTTCCTTAATCTTTATTACCATTTTAAACACCTTTCAGAGGGGTGTCCAAGGCCAGCTTATCCGACAGTCCAATTAATGAGCTCCGTTCTTAAGAAAATTCCAGCCTTGACTCCGTGGTTCTGTCTGGGCAAGTAGGCCGAGTTTCTTCCAAAGTCGGAGAGTGTAGTTTTGTTCTGTATTTGAACTCTATTTTCCTGAATCTTTGTTGCCAATTTAAACTAAAAACAATTGATAAACAAAACAAAGACTTCTTAAAACGAGTATTTATATAACTGCCTGGGGGAGACCGGGAATGCACGTCCACTCCCTACGCCATCTTGCCACACCCCCCCCGGGAAATGTTCTTGACCAAGCACCTGCGGAATCCATTCAGTAAAAAATTTTCTTGGGTCTGGTCCCTCCATTCCTTCCGGCAAACCAATAATCTTTATATTGTTCCGTCTGGATTGGTTTTCCAAATAATCAATCATTTTCACCAAATTTTTATTTTGAGTTTGTAAGTCTTTGACCATTTTGGTCACATCTGAAACATGATCTCGTATTTCATCTATATCTTCACACGAATTAAATTTATCTCTCACTTCAAGCTTAAAAGCTCCAAACTCAGCCATCTGTTGAGAATGTATTTTCACCACAGAGTATTAAACCTAGTATCAAGTTCAGTCATAATCTGGGATAATCCCTGCATTGTATAAGATAATTTAGATTCAAGATTCACAAGAATCTTTTCAATTGGAAGAGATTCTGGTTCAACAGATTCCTGCTTCTTCGGCATAACCAAAGGGTCTTCTGTTGCTTCCTTCATTCTGGTTGCCTTCCTTGTAGTATAGCTGCGTGTGGAAACCCCAGCCACAGCCTCTCCAGCAATGACTGGAGGACGCTGGCCGGGGTTTTCCCCAGTCCATCAAGTTGTATAGGTTCTTTTATCTCAAAAGGTGCAGTTTGCAGTGCCACCGCTACAGTTGACAAATGCCTTTCCCCAGCCGGTACTTCAACTGATGTTACTACAAGTGGTTCATTCATAACATTGCCGTCAGATGCTACTGCACATGTGCGAACCTGAGTAACTCTTTGTTCGAAAGGCTGTTTGGCACCCTCTTTAGAGGGCTCTACCGACGTAATATTGAACTCTACATCCGAAAGCTGTACCGTTCTCCTGGGATCCATTTCAGGCTGAGTCTCGATGTCTTTCCTGTAGGTAGGCTCCAAAACTTGAACTTTTGGAAAATGTCGTTTTTTGATAATCTGTTGTCGTTTTTTTTTGCTTTTTTCCACCAATTGTACCATCATAAGTTAAATTAACAGCACTGAAGTTATCTAAACTTTTAAAGAATTTTAAGGGGCATTTCTAGACAAAACATTAAGATAGAGTCAGGAGAGAACTGGAAGGCACGTCTGATCCTTACGCCATCTTGCCACGCCCCCCGTGGCCCACATCATGCGGAGAAAGGTAAAGACATTACCTGCGACAATGAGGATTTGGAGGCGTTCCAGAAGGCCAAGGACGCACTGGCCAACACAACCCTTGTGGTACACGCCAGGCCAGAGACACCCACCTCTCTCACAGTAGATGCTTCCAGCACAGTAGTAGGGGGTGCACTGGAGCAATTCATCAAAGTGGAATGGCAGCCCCTGTCCTTCTTTAGCAGACACCTCTGGCCACCTGAACTCAAATACAGCGTCTTTGACTGAGAGCAATTGGTGCTGTACCTGGCAGTCAGGCACTGAAGGTATTTTTGGAAGGTAGACAATTCAGTGTCTTCATGGACCAGAAGCCATTAACTTTTGCCTTCCATAAAGTGTTGGACCTGTGGTCGGCCAAGCAGCAGCGACTCCTCTCATATGAGTCTGAGTTCACTACAGACATTCAACACATCGTGGGTGACGCACTGCCCCATCCCCGCAATCAAGTCTATCCAGGCCCTGTCCCAGTGAATAGACTACTTAGCCCTCGGCAGGGGACAGCAGGATGACCCTGAGATCCTTGCAAGCAAGACAGCAATGTCCAGGCTCAGGCTGGAGGATGTTAACATCGATCCTGGTAAGTAGACGCTCCTCTGCGACATTCCAATGGCAAACCCCACCTCATCGTGCCGACAGCATGGAGATGGCAGTTTTATGATGAGGTGCACAACCTGACGCACCCGGCCATCAGTACTGTCAAAATGGTGGTCAATAGGTTGGTCTTGCTGAGCCTCCAGAAACAGGTTGTCAGTGGGCCAAGGCCTGCACACTCTGCCAGATGACCAAAATGCAGACATACGTGAAGGCACCATGCCAGACATTCGAGCCAGCACCACATAGGTTCAGCCACATCTACAATGACATTGTAGGGTCACTACCGGCCTCCCGCGGGACGGGTTACCTTCTCACCATGATTGCCTGCTCCATGAGGTTCCCCGAGGCGGTCCAGCTGGCTGACACAACCACTTGTGTCCTCCATTTAATTGGAAGCGGTAATAAATATAAAGGAAAGTTTGATAATAAATAGTCTCCCTTGCAGTTGGGGTACAATGTATTTCTTGAGACCAGAGGAATCCTGGAGCCAAAAACAAAGTGATCCTGTGTTTCTCAAGGATTTGATTGAGTTGTTGGGGTAGTTGAAAGTGGAAGGGCCGAAAGGTCTCCTGCTCCTTCCACTGCCTTTGTTTTCTGTCTTGCGATGCTGATTGGGTTCACCTGTGTGTTCGCACGCTCGCTCGCTGATTGGTTGCTTCAGTTGCGCGAGCCAATGTGTTGATCCGGTGAGGCCGCTATTGGATTGGACGCTGAAGTCGGGTTGGATTGATGGGCGGGTTCGCGGGCTGATTGGCTCTTGCTGTGAGGAGGCGGGACATTGGCGGCGGCGTCGTCTGCTCAGGGTCCATCGCCGCGGGCCGAAAGGGAAGAAGTTGGCGGCAGCGCCGGGACCTTCCTCAGCCGCGCGGTCCAGGGAAAGCGGGCGACCCGCAGCCCGCCGGGCCCCACCCGGGAGTGGCCGGTACCGGCGGGGTATTTGGGTGGAGCCGAGGTGTCGGTGCAGGGGGCGGGGAGGGGAGGGGGATGAGGGAGAGGGAGGGGGATGGGAGGGGCTGGAGCCCGGTGGGGGCGGGGAAAGTTGAGGAGGGGAGGGGGCGGGGCCAGGCAGGGGTAAGGGGGAGGGTGAAGGGGGAGTTGGAGGGCGAGGGGGAGGCTGGGCAAGGAGGGGAGGGGACAGAAGGGGAGGGGGGAGAAAGGCAGGGGGGAGAAGGGCAGTGGGAGAGGGGCAGGGGGAGGAGGGCAGGGGGGAGGGCAGGGGGAGGAGGGCAGGGGAGAAGGGCAGGGGGAGAACGGCAGGGGGAGAACGGCAGGGGGAGAAAGGCAGGGGGAGAAGGGCAGGGGAGGAGGGCAGGGGGAGGAGGGCAGGGGAGGAGGGCAGGGGGAGGAGGGCAGGGGGAGGGGGATGGGAGGTGCGGGAACCTGGAGTGGGAGGGTAAAGTTGATGAGGGGAGGGGGCGGGGCCAGGCAGGGGTAAGGGGCAGGGTGACGGGGTAGTTGGAGGGCGAGGGGGAGGCTGGGCAAGGAAGGTGAAGGGAGGGGAAGAAGGGCAGGGGAAGAAGGGCAGGGGAGAAGGGCAGGGAGAGAAGGGCAGGGGGAGAAGGGCAGGGGGAGAAGGGCAGGGGGAGAAGGGCAGGGGGGAAGGGCAGGGGGGAAGGGCAGGGGGAGAAGGGCAGGGGGAGAAGGGCAGGGGGAGAAGGGCAGGGGGAGAAGGGCAGGGGGAGAAGGGGAGGGGGATAAGGGGAGGGGGAGAAGGGGAGGGGGAGAAGGGCAGGGGGAGAAGGGCAGGGGGAGAAGTGCAGGGGAAGAAGGGCAGGGGGAGAAGGGCAGGGGGAGAAGGGGAGGGGGATAAGGGGAGGGGGAGAAGGGGAGGGGGAGAAGGGCATGGGGAGAAGGGCAGGGGGAGAAGTGCAGGGGAAGAAGGGCAGGGGGAGAAGGGCAGGGGGAGGGAACCGCCTGTTTGCCCCAGGTACCCAAGTCCCCTCTCTGTGTGTGTTGGCTTCCTCCTGCCCTCCACCCCCACAATTTAATGGTGCCATTTCTGACCTTCTCTTCCTTATCTTTCCTTGATGAAGGGACAAACCCACAACGTGTTTGATGTCTCTTTCTCTTTGCTCTATGCCTGTTTGACCTGCTGACTCTCTCTAACCCTGTTGCTTTACCCCTTCATCTTTCGCTGGTTAAACCCAATGGAGCTGGAAGAGCTCAATTTGTGAAGGGTTGTATCTGGATTTGAGTCGTTTCACACCATGTCGATTTCTTTAAATTGTGGCAAAAGCAACTGAAGGATTTCAAAACCTCGTCATCGGTCCTCTTTCAAACTCGTCTGAATTTCTTGGATGAAAAAACATTGCTCTTAAACTTATTCTGCGAGAGATTATTTTCCTCTCTTGCAGGGAGGTTTCAGAATCTGTTCCACATGATGAATCTGCTGTCTTTTCAAAGAGACAGTGGAGTGGCTATTTTCTTCGACCAAAATTTCATCAACTCAGTCAAGGGCTGAACTAAGTCTCCATTTAAAAATGTTTATGTTGCAAATGCAAGATTACTTTGGCTTTATTCATCAAAAGTGGCCATTTCCACGGTCTCAACGAGGCTGCTCTCTTGATCTCAAAGAGATGGTTAGAAATGGTCTTCGTCCTTCAAAATCCACTTGTTACTCCTGGTCAAAGGAGAAGACGACGTAACTGTACCTTCTCTGACGACTGTATCTTCAATCCTCTCTTCCCCACAGCATGGACAACATCTTCTGCCTCTCATTTGTAATGTTTCTCCAGAATGGCTCATCCCATGACACGTGCCGTCATTTCTGCCTTTGAAGTCCATTCAGCCTCTTCAAAAGTATGAATCATGAGCCAATGGACTCCAGCCTTGAATCAAGAACTCGCTTATTCGAACAGCTGCCATCTCTCAGCACTCTATTGACTTAGTTTCAATTTTAAGAACACAGATAATCAACAGATGGTCTCTCGATTTGATCAGCAGTCTTCCCTGACGACACAAATTCTTCCGTTTTTAATAAAGCAAACACTCCAGTATCTCAAGGACCATCATGAAGGTTTTCCTCTTTCGGTTTCAGATGCAGAATGAGCAGACGTTTCATCTCCGTTCATGGCTTGCCTTCTGGCATCTCAAAGGATTGTGTGTGTGACCCTGAATCCAACCCACAAAATAACTTGATAATATATATCAACTATTGTAACTTTAAAGATTAATATTCGCATAAAATGGTCCATGATAATTCACAGGACAATGGCATCTTCAAACAATAATTTTAATTGGTATAGATTAATAACAACACTTTTTACTTCACTCTAACTCAACTCTGCACAAATATATATGTGTGTGTGTGTGTGTGTGTGTGTGTGTGTGTGTGTGTGTGTGTGTGTGTGTGTGTGTGTGTGTGTGTGTGTGTGTGTGTGTGTGTGAGTGTGTGTGTGTGTGTGTGTGTGTGTGTGTGTATCAAAACCAAAACCATTCCAATTCAGGCAGTGTCCATCTTTTTTTCTTCCTTCAGTCGACAATCATCTCCTTGGTTTTGGTGGCATTGAGTGCGAGGTTGTTGTTGGTCCATGATTGAACCCTGCTTTCAATCTCCCTCCTGAATGCTGACTCGTTGCCCTCCTCATGCAGCTCATGACTGTGCTATCGTCAGTGAATTTGTAGATGGTGTCGTCATACCAAGCCATGCAGCTGTAGATGTAAAGCGATGCGAGCAGGGGTGAAATATGCAACCCTCTGGTGTTTGGGAGCTAAAGGAGTTTTTGGAAGAGTTGTTCTTGCCAATCCACACTAATTGGGGCCTGGAGATGAAGAAATTCTGGATCCAATTGCACAGTATGTTATGGAGTCCCAGGACTTTGGAGTTTGCTCATCAGCTTTGATGGGAGAATGGTATGGAATGCCAGACTCTAGTCAATAAAGAGCATTCTGATGGATGCACCTTTGTCTTCTGGGTGTTTCAGGGTTTTGGCAGAGCCAGTGAAGATGGCATCTGCCATAGGTCTGGCAAATTGGAATCGATCCATGTCGCCCCTTGGACAGGAGTTGATGTACTTCAACACCATCCCCTCAATCCACCTCATCACTGGATGTGAGTGTCACTCGTTAATCATCATTTAGGCAGGTTACCCCACTTTTTGGAACTGATATATTTGATGCCTATTTGAAACAGGTGGGTGCCACTCCCTGTCGGAGAGAGATGTTGAAGATATCCATGGCCAGTTGGTCAACACAGGTTATCAGTCCTCTGCTGGGTTCTCCATCCAGGCTTGATCCTTTCCTTTGATTCACTATCCTGAGGGCAGCCCATATTGTCATCTTTGGTTACTGATAGCAGCAGATCATCAAGAGATGTAGTGGGGGAGGGGGGATTTTGATGGTTCTTCCCTGTACTAGTGGTCATATCAGGTGTAGAAGGCATTGAGTTCATGTGGAGTGAGGCTTTGCCGCCTCCCACTGCACCAGATTTGTTTATGCAGCACTTTATGTCATTTAGGCCCCTGTCACAGCTGACGGGTATCCTTTGTTGTTTCCATTGTTGGGCTGAATCTCCACCACCTGCGAGATGGCTTTCCATGGTTCATATTGGCTCCTTGTGTATCTGTATCTCCAAACTGTGATTTGGCTCTCAGCAATTTCTGGATATTGTTGTTCATCCAGGATTTCTGGTTGAGAAAACTCCCTGAACAATTTGGTGGGGACACCCTTGTCCACAGCTGTTTTGATAAAGTTCGCTATGGTCCTGGTACAGTCATTCAGTTCCTCAGGTGAGTTCTTGAACACGATCCAATCCAGGGACTCGAGGCAGCCCTGCAGCTGGCTTCCCCTCCCGTGACCACCTTCTGGTTGTCCTCATCTCGTAAGTGTTGTGAGCAATTGTAGGCCCCATTTCTAAGAGAGGATGTGATGGCCCAGAGGTGGTTTACAAGAATGATCCTGGGGATGAGAGGAATAATGTTTGAGGAGCATTTGATGGTTCTGGGCCTGTACTCACCTGAGTTTAGAAGAATGAGGCAGGACCTCATTGAAATCTGATGAATAGTGAAAGGGCTGGATAGAGAGGATTTTGCCAGTCCTGCGAGAGTTTAGGATCAGTGGGCACAACCTCAGAATAAAAGGATGTCTGCTTAAAACAGAGATGGAGAAACCTTTTCATCTAGAGCAGTGATTTTCAAACTCCTCCACCACCCCACCCCCACCCCCAGGATCATATTTTACTTAATCCTTATGCTCTGTTAGTAAGGGATTACTTAAAGTGGGAGGTGAGTGGAAAGAAAGTTTGAAAAGTTTGAAAACCACTGTTTTAATCGTACCTCATTGACTTGTTCTGTGCATGGTTTCTTAACTCCAGAGGAAATGGGCCAATGACAATTTTTCTCAAGCAAAATATTTCCTTCACATTTGGGTCCACTGCAGTCTTTCTCAGCCTTTTTTCCCATTCATGTGCCACTTTAATCAATCTCTTACTCATTTTTCGACACTCCAAGGAATAAAGTCCCAACCTGTTCAACCTTTCCCGTAGCTCAACTCCTGAAGACCTGGCAGTGTCTTCGTAAATGTTCTCTGCACTCTTTCAATCTTACTAATACCCTTCCAGTAGCTAGGTGACCAGAACTGCACACAAAACTCCAAATGTGGCCTCACCAACATCTTATACCACCTCACCATAACTTCCCAACTCTTATTTTCAATATGTTAATTAATGAAGACCAAGGTGACAAATGCTGTCTTTAGAACCCTGTCTTCCTGTGACACCACTTTCATGGAATTATGTAACTGTGTTTAATCTCTTGCTGCCGATTTGTATAACTTCTCTGTTCAATTTCATAATGTTGGCTTCTGGACTATTTTATTGTGCCCCCTGATCTAGACAGTTCTGGCAGGGCAAAACAATTTTGTTTTCTTTTGTCAGATCACATTTTGTCACATTGATCCAAAAACAAGTATTTTGACCATTCCTTCATTTCAGATTCTCTGCAGCTGTCGTCTTGTACCTCACTGTGATGGCATCATGTTTGTCTTGTTTATCCTTTACCCCTCCATCCAGACAGATGTGTTGATCAACGAGTCGACTCCACTAATCCAGCACCACTGCCATTTCTGCTGCTTGGGTTTTTCATCCCACGTATTCAGTTTGTTATTTCCCCTCTTCTTTTTCTCAGCAAAGAGAATCAGGTTTGTTTGATCATCTTTCTGAATCCCAGTGAAATGTTATCGACCTGAAGGTTTTATCTCCAATTATTTTTCCAGTAGATCATCTTTCTGAATCCCAGTGAAAGGTTATCGACCTGAAGGTTTTATCTCCAATTATTTTTCCAGTAGATGACCTGCTGAGTATTTCCAGCATTGAGATTTTATTTTAGTTTCTTGGTGTATTACTGAGTACTTTGAATGGGAGAAGAAATGTGGGTTGGGTTTAAGTGGAGAAGTCTCGATCAAGGAGTGGATTTAGAAAAATAGACATAAAAGGGGAGGGTGCATGGAAATAGTGAATTCATCTTTTGAAATTGTTTTTTGAGCTATGATTGTTTTCTGATGTACGCGCAGTGTTCAGAATAAAAAATTTATTGTGATGAACATTTCAGAAAATTTGTCCTTTTGTGGCAACAATACAGGTGCAAATATTGTACTAAATTACATTTTAAAAAAAGAAATCCATTTGTGCAAAATGAAGAGCAAGTGAGGGAGTGACTGTGGTTCCTTGTCCATTCAAAAATCTGATGGCAGATGGGGAGAAGCTGTGTTTGTACCATTGGGTGTTCGTCTTCATGCTCCTGGACCTGTTTCCCTGGTGATCACAGTGTGAAGAAGGCCTGGTCTGGGTGGCGAGGGTCCTTGAGGATAGAGGTTGTTTTCTTGAGACTCTGCCTCTTGGAGAAATCCTTAATACATGCGCGAAGGATGAAAGGGGAAAAGTTTAGTGGAAACATGAGGGGGAGCTTCTCCACACAAGGTGGTGGGAAAGTGGAACAAGCTGCCAGCTGCATGAGGAAATGTGAGCTCAGTGTTAGCAATGAAGAGTTTCGACAAGTTCAGGGATACGAGGGAGATGGAGGGTGATGGACTGGATGCTGGTAAGTGGGACAAGGCAGAATAAGAGTTTGGCACAGACTAGAAAAGCTGAAGGACCTGTATCGGTGCTGTAATGTTCTGTGAATCCATGGAGTGATGCACTGGGTCGTACATCTACAACCCGACAAAACTACCATGGTGCCTGCACAAAAGCACACAATATGCAGCATGTAATGACCAAATGAATAATCTAAATAAATATATGTAGAGGGCAAAGCGGGCACACAGCCCACGTTGTGAACCGTCGGTGACGCGGTTCTCCGATGTCGCGCAATACCATAAAACAGACCACTGGGCACTCACCCATTTAATGGACCACACGTGCACGGTGCTGCATGCCGAGGAACGTCACGTTGATCTGTGGTGTCTTCTGCGGGTAGGTGCAGGACATTCACAGGGCTTAATTTAAACCTGCTGGTTCCATGGATCGATAGCAAAGTCTTAATAATGTCTCACCATGTCTCATTTGGCAGCCTATATTATACCCCAATAATAGTACCCTCATCCTTCTTATTTTTTCATTTTACCCACACTGCCTCTCTCGATGAGCCCTCCAGTCTCCTTTATCTTTCTCTGGATTCTAGATGTTGTAAGCCAAGAAACATTTTTGTAAATCTTCTCTGCACTCTCTCCACCTATCTCTATCCTTCCTTTGACAAATGAGACCAGAACTGAACAGAATACTCCAAACCTGGCCTCACCAATGCCTTCAACAGTCGCAGCATCATTTTCCAGCTATACTTTATGCTATGATATATGAAAGCCAGTTTGCCATAACCACCCTGTCTACCTGGCAATCCACCTTCAAGGAACTCTGTACCGTAACTCCAAGATCCCTCTCTTCCTCTGCATTCCTCGATGCCCTTCCCTTAACTGCATATGTCTTATTTTGGTTATTTATTCTGGAATGCAGCACCTCACACTTGTCGACATTAAATTCCTTCTGCCATCTTTCAGTCCACTTTTCCAAACAAACCAAATCCTGTAATCTAAGAAAACCTTCCTCACCATCCACCACTCCCCCTATTTTCATATCATCTGCATATTTGCTTACCCAGTTAACCATCCCATTTCATTCCCCAACCGCATATCGAACATTGCCCCCCTGTAGTGGCCATCTCCACATACTGCTGCAAAAAGCAGTCCTGAACACATTGTACAAACTCTAAGCCATCCTGCCCTCCCACTGACTGTGTTTCCCAATTGATGTTATGAAAATTGAAATCCCCAACCAACACCACCCTATTCCTACTGCACATGTCAGCTAATTCCGTGCACATTTGCTCTTCTAGTTCTCCCTTCCCATTTGCCAGACTATAATGTACCCCTATAATAGTCACCTCACCCTTCTTATTTTTTAGTTTTACCCACACTGCCTCCCTCAATGAGACCTCCAGTCTCTTGCCTCAGCACCGCTGTAATATCTTCCCTGACAAGTAATGCGGTATATAGAAGAAGTCTGTAAAGTTTGAATAAAGCAGTCTTGTGTTGACTAACGTGGATATGTATATGACTTTAGTAGCTGTACTGAAGTTGCCACCAGAAACGATGACCCCCCGAATGCAAGATTCAGCCGAAGCTTGAATCTCCAGTGATCATGGACACAACGACTGCAGCTGCTGCCACCACGGCTGCAGTTCAACCAGGTTCTGCCTATTTCTCCTGGAATTGACCAGACATGAGCTTTTAAATATGGAGGGCCTGAGTGACAGGGATCCATCTGATCTAATGAATGAGATGCTCGTATTAGATGATGGCCATTCTTATTGTTTACTTTTTGAGACTCTATTCCTGTCCAAACTCCCGGGTCGTGTCGCAATACCAATCGTTAACATGGATTTCTGCCATCCCCATGATGTAGCGTGGGAGGCTGACAGGCTCGATCATACTGCAACGCAAGTGTCTGCTTACAAATAGCCGCTTTGATCAGTAGATCCATCTCCCATGTCCTACAAGCCTCCTTTATCTGCAATTCCGTCAAAGAAGGATCAACCTACTGATGGGCACCAAGAATGGTGTTTTTACCATCGCCAATGGGGAAAAAAGCCCATAAAAAGCCATTTACCTATTAGAGAAAAAAGGCAGGAAATGAAAAGGCCGGCTGCCAGTAGGGGCCTCAGCAGCTGGCACAAGTACTGACCGGCCTATTGTATCTTCAAGACGACGCTAGTAAATGCAAATATCCAACCAACCTATTTTGAAAAAAAAACATAAATAACAACACCTGGCTCTTCAAGCAGCAAATGGGGCTACAATTCCCTGCTTTAGCAAAGGACGGGTCACGATTTGGAAAGGAGGTGTGACATAGCGTTGGAATTGCGTATTGTCTTCCGTTGCACAGGTCATTTTGGGTGCAAATTTTTGAAGGTCCCATGATTTGCCAGTAGACGTGAAGTGGAGGAAATTGGTCGTTCCACCACTTTGAAAACATACCCACTGGTATGCAGCAAAGGGAGAATTTCCTACCTCGGGATGCATACCCCGCACAAAGATGCGTATGCTGTCCTGCTCAATGAATTTCCCATCATTATCTCCTAATTTCAACACCTCCAAAACAGACCAGGGTGTGTCCCATTACCCTCTTCCTCATATGCAAGATTTTGTTGCCCATCTGCACATTTTCCATGTTTTCTCCAAAGTTGATCTTGTCAAGGGATACCGTCAGATCCTGGTCTATAAGGATGACATTGTTACCCCTTTCGGGCTTTTTGAATTTCTTAAAGATACCATTTGGGCTGAAGAATGCCGCTCAAACTTTCCAACATCTTATAGATGCTTTGGGCAGAGTTCACTTCCATCTACTTGGATGACGTCCTCAAATCCAGTCAAACTGAACAGGATATAACCAACTGCATTTAGGCTGTCTGTTCCAATGGCTGCAGGAATTCCAATCAACCATAGTATTTGTCAATTTGGCAAGTCCACCATCGACTTCCTGGGACACAAGATCATGGTCAATGGTGTCTTTCCCTTAACCATCAAGGTAGAGGCAGTCTGTGCTTTTCCAACACCTACCACGGTTCAGGGCCTGCAGAAATTCTTGGGCATGAAAAACTTCTGTCACCGATTCATTCCAGCAGCTGCTGACATTCTTCGACCATGGTTTCCAATCCTCACTACAAAGCACAGGGATGATCCCTGGACAACAGAGGCAGAGGTTGAGTTTGCAATGCCAAAGATGCTTTAGTCAATGCAGCAATGCTTCCCCCATCCTAACCCCAACACTTCATTGACATTTAGTCCTGATGCCTCGAGTACGGCCCTGGGTGTGGTTCTTGAGTAGTACGTCGATGGCCATTGCCAACTCCTCGTGTTCTTTTCCTGACATCTTTTTCCGTTGGAGATGAAATATCGTGCATTATATCAAGCCACATGGCACTTCTGATTAGTTTTGGAGGGTCGGCATTTCACTCTGTTCACAGACCACCAGACACTCGTTTTTGCCTTCAGCAAAATAATGGATCCATGGTCGGCAAAACAGCAGGGTCACTATCATATATTTCAGAATTTACCACGGACGTGCGCTATATTTCTGGTAAAAACAATGGGATCCCGAATATTCTGTCCAGATTGACTGTATATCATATTCAGGGTGACATTGATATTCCGGAATTAGCCAGTGTCCAGGCAATGGACCCCGATGTTCAGGAATACAGTACGGCCATTACTAACCTGGACATACAGCAGGGGGCGACACAGCTGGGTGGCCAACCTTACTTTGTGACATGTCTTTGGGCTACACTCGACCAGTGATTCCACCATCTTTGAGTCAACGTCTTTTTGACCAGATACACAGCTTGTCTCATCCATCCATCAGAACATCTTTCAAGCTCATGTCAAATAAATATGTATGGCACGGTCTGAAAAAAGGTGTCACACAATGGGTCTGCACATGTATCTCCTGCCAGACTGCCAAAATTCAGCGGCACACTAAGGCACCTCTTCAACCTTTCCTGGCGGTACGCAGGCGGTTGGAACACGTGCATGTGCACCTGCTTGCACCATTGCCAGTATCTCACAACATGAGAAACATTCTAACAGTCGTAGAACGTTTCGCACGCTGGCCAGTGGCCGTCCCTTTGACATCCAGTGACACTGAGACAAAGGCCAGAGCATTCATCGTCAATTGGATGGCTAGATTTGGTTTCCCGACCCACATTTCTTCAGACCGCGGAACACAATTCACCCACGGTCCAACGGCTTTGTGGAATGTTTCCACCGGCAACTGAAGTCCGCACTTAAGGCCCAACTCACCGGTCTCAATTAGGTTGATGAGTTGCCCTGGGTTCTATTGGGAGTGCGCATGGCTCCAAAAGGAAGATAGGTCTGCATTGTCCGAAGAGATTGTTTATGGAACGGTCCTTACAGTTTCATTGGACTTTCACAAACATCCTTCATTAGCTTCGACATGGTGTCGCGATCAGCAAACCTTTTCCTAACCACTGGCTTGGATCCCCTAAACAGAATGTTTCCCCCACCACTCCTGGATACTGATTTTGTTTTTATCCCAGGAGTCCCGTTACAATGACCGTATGAGGGCCCTTTCCACGTGGTGAAGATAGATGGGTTCTTTATACTTTGGACATTGGTGGGCATTCACAGCTGTTTAGTGTTGACAGACTCAAGCCTGCTTCACCTCTTCAGTGCCCCCAGCCCAGACGGCGAGGGGGTCCACCTAAGGTGCATGCAGCTGGTGGTTTAGTTTCTGGCGACGGTTCTGGGTGGGGATGGGGGGTTGGTGTAGCAGCTGTCTACTAGTGGGCCGAGTGGGCAAGGTTCTTTGGCGGGTGCGTGAAATCATAAGGCAGAGAGCTGGGTACACATCCATTTAATTGACAAACCTCGCGTGGTGCTGCGTGCCAAAGAATGGAATGCTGATCTGTGGATTCTCCTGCCGGAAGGCGCAGAACATTCACAGGGTCCCGTGGATCGGCAGCAAACTCATAATGATGTCCCACCTTGACCCATGGAGCCCAGGACAAGCTGTAAATAAAACAAGCCTGTAAAGTCTGTATAAAGCAGTCTTGTGTTGACTAATCTGGTGTATGTGTGTTCCTTTAGTAGCTCTATCAAAGTAGCTGCTACATATATAAATATTTTGGATGATTATCCCACTTACAAGATACTTCTCATCCGTCTCACACCCTGTGGGAATAAGCTATTCCCCAGCCTGGCAGTCCTGATTTTGATGATGGACATGGTTAAAGATGCTGTGCACTGCATGGTCATGGTCTTTGCACAATTCCGTGAGCCCTATTTGAACAACACTCCCACTAATGTCATCGTTAGAAGAAAAGGATACCCCAGTAATCCTCAGAACTCTTTGCATCATTCCTGTCTGATGCTTTACAGCTACTGGACCATCCAATGATGCAGCCAGACAGGAGACTCAACTGTGCTCCTGTAAAATCTCAAGATGAGAGCTGTTGGCCTAGACTTCCTCAGTCTCCTTAGGAAGTGTAGGCACTTCCTGACAAATAAGAAGGTGTGATTGTTTTGTGTATTAATATGTGTGCTGTATGGATGGGAATTTTACGTGATTGTATTGTCTATTCTTGCTCTTTAACAATCTTTAGTGGATAGAAGTAGTCATTGTACTTTAGGATGTACAATCATGTACAGATTATCTTTAAATAGCCATTTGTCCCAGATGTCTATTCAGTCCAAGAATACTTTCAATCACAGGCAGATTTTAATCAATAACCCCATTCATTCTGCAATAACTGCCGCTTAATTTTGCCAGTTGTTCAATGGCAAGCTATATGGGGAAAACACCATGTCGACTCTTCTACCTTAAAGGAGTGATTATATTCAAATGGGCAGTGGATCAAGAGATGGAAACAGTGAAATCAGTCAGAGGTGAGTCGCTGCTTAAAATTAGAAACTTTCGTGTTCATGCTATAGAGTTTAAGGCTGCCCAGGAGGAATATAATGTGTTTTCTTTACGATATTTTACCCTCACCCTGTCGAAGGATGGGGCCAACAGACATGTTGCTGGAAGGGTTCGAGAATTGATATGGTAGGTCACATGAGGCTCAAGTTTAGATCCACAGAGCGCATGTGTTCAGCAAAATGGCCACCCAGTCTGTATTTGGTCTTGCTGATATCGAGGTCAACTGAGTCAACCAAATGTAGGAGATTAAGTTGGATGGGGTGCATGTGAAACACTGCCTCAACTGGAAGGTCTGATTGTGGCCTTGGATGGAGGTGAGAGGATAGGAAGGGACAAGTTTGGCAATTTCTGCGGTTTCAATGGGAAGTGCATCAGGTGGTGGTGGGTGGAGAGGAAAGTGCCGTCGAGGGAGTCACAGAAAGATGTGCCCCTGTGAAAAGAGGATCTGAGTGGAGCAGGTTAGAGGATGGTGCTGAAGTTGGAAGTGTTCAAGGTTAACGTGTCAGATGTGGCAGCTGATGGGTGGTAAGTGAGAAACCTGAGGGATTCTGTCCTTGTTCGGCTGGAGAGGAGGTGGGGTAAGGGCAGAAAGAGAATTGGAGATACGGGTGCAGATTTTATCAAAGTCAGTATGGGGGAAACTGCATTTATTGAAGAAATAAGACATTTTGGGTGTCCTGGAGTAGAAGACCTCATCTTGGGACTTTTACAGGCCCAGAGGACCCCAAAACCTAGCAGCAATAGGAAATCACCAAGACAAAGCGATACTTTAACAAATGTTGTTTTTAATTGTCCAGGCCTTCCAGCATTTGAAATGCCTCTGAGGTCCCCCTTATCCTTCTGTACTCCAACTAGTACAGTCGAAGAGTTGACAATTGCTCCTCATACACTAACCATTTCATTCCTGATATCATTCCAGTAAATCATCTCTGACCTTCTCCAACACCAACACATCTTTTCTCAAATACGGCAGCCTAAATTCTAATTCTGATTGAATGGAAAGGGAATTCTCCAACGACAGAAACACAACAGTTAAATGATATTATGTTTTGTTGATATTTACAAAAAATTATTGAAGAGTCAATTAATAATTTGCAAAAGATGCCGGGTCCCTTTTTTGGACTATTATCATAACCGGAAGTTTGGTGCTGTGTTACGAGACCAGAGGATCCCAAAACTAACCAGCAATAGATATTCACCAAAACAAATGATTACTGAAACAAAAATTGATTTTAATTATTTTTAAACATGAACACGGATTTACATTTTAACTTATCATTGTTTTACTACTTAACTTAATTTACTTAACTTACCCCACTTCTAATTCTAAGTGCACGTGTGTTTAAGTTCAGAAAAGTTCTTTGGTTCACAGTCCAATCTCACTTCTCATTCCTCCAAGTCCACTTGTTGCAGGCCATTTTATACTGTGCACAGAATTGAACGTATATAAAGTTCACCAGGCTTTGGTGCTCGAAAGGTAAATGATTACCACTCAGGAAGGTTCTTCTTGGTTTTCGGAGAGAGGTGTGTTGTTCAGGGAAGTATTACGGTGTTTTTGACTCAATGCACCAGCATCTGAATTCCATTATCTCTTCAAAAAAGTTCTGATAGCTTTAGCATGGAGCAGACCTGAACCAGGACTTTGCAGGTAGTTAAGGGAGTGTGTGGGCAGAGTTTGTTCTGGACCCACAATCTCACCAAATGACTCTGCTTGAAATCAAGATTCAAACCATTTTGAGGAATACAACAGGAATTGTTCAACAAGAGCCTGGTGTTCCCTGAGGTGTTTTCTTTCAATAGTGGAAATGATTTTTTTTTTAAAAAGCCCGATAATATTCCTGATACAGATCTTTGTATTTAACTTTCAGGTTGCTATCTGTTGTTAGCTTGGAGGCCTTTAATGGGGTGACTGGGTGGAACCTTTGCTTTAACCAAGCAGTTGACTTGCAATTTTCCAGCTGTAGGATGTGTTGCAGTTGCTTGCAAGTTTAGCAAGTGGGATTATGATGTGAAACTGCAAGTCACAGTGTCATTTTTGTTTTTGAAAATGCAGATGTGAAAATTTTAACTTTGGTCTCCTTGGTTTGCTTAAGTTTACAGAGGAGTCGTTGGGTCAAGCTGAGAAGACAGAGTTGGATGCTCATTAGGGGAATCGGCTGGGCAAAGCAGAAAGCACAAAACGAGGGGCTGAAAAAATAATGAAGCAGACTGAAGTGACGTTGAACCAAACCCAGGTAAAAAATTTAATTTTGTGCAGTGTACTTAAGAGACCAAACGATTTGGGCTTTTAATGGTGACCTATTTAAATGAACAAAATCTGATTAGAATAGAAGTTTATGGAATGTTTGGAAGTTGCCACAAAAAAATGGAGCATATAAATTAGATAAATGAACAATACAATGAGCCTGGTGTCACAGTATCTGCCTCCCTCTATCGTACATCTCATTAAACATTCTCCCCACTGTGAACCTGGTGTCACAGTACCTGACACAGTTTATCGTACATTACTGTTAAACCTTCTCACTGCTGTGAAGCCAATGTCACAGTAAGGATCTCAGTCGTCCATACATCAGTATTAAACCTCTCTCCACTGTGAATCTGGTGTCACTTTGCCTGCCACATTTTATTTTATATCACCGATAAACCTTATTCCCATTGTGAACCTGGTGTCACAGTATCTGCCACAGTTTATTTTACATCACCGTTAAATCTTATGCAAATTGTGAACCTGGTGTCACAGTATCTGCTACAGTTTATCGAACATTACTGTTGAACATTCTCCCCAATGTGTACCTGGTGTCACAGTATATGACACAGTTTATCGAACATTACTGTTAAACATTCTCCCCACTGTAAACCTGGTGTCACAGTATCTGCCACAGTTTATTTTACATTACTGTTAAATCTTATTCAAATTGTGAACCTGGTGTCACAGTATCTGACACAGTTTATCGTACATTACTGTTAAACATTCTCCCCACTGTGATCCTGGTGTCACAGTATCTGCCACATTTTATTTTACATCACCGTTAAACCTTATTCCCATTGTGAACCTGGTGTCACAGTATCTGATACAGTTTATCGAACATTACTGTTGAACATTCTCCCCAATGTGAACCTGGTGTCATAGTATATGACACAGTTTATCGAACATTACTGTTAAACATTCTCCTCAATGTGAACCTGGTGTCACAATATCTGACACAGTTTATCGTACATTACTGTTAAACATTCTCCTCAATGTGAACCTGGTGTCACAGTATCTGACACAGTTTATCGTACATTACTGTTGAACATTCTCCTCAATGTGAACCTGGTGTCACAGTATCTGACACAGTTTATCGTACATTACTGTTAAACATTCTCCCCAATGTGAACCTGGTGTCACAGTATCTGCCCCAGTTTATCTTACATCACTGATAAACCTTCTCCCAACTGTGAACCCGGTGTCACAATATTTACCTCAGTCTACCATATATCACCGCTAAATCCTTCCCCACTGTTTACCCAGTTTCACAGTATCTATCTCAGTCAACGATACATCACTGTTAAACCTTTTCACTGCTGTGAACCCATTGTCTCAGTATCTATCTCATTATCATTAAACCTTCTCCCGACTGTGAACTTGCTGTCACTTTATCTGACACAGTTTATCGTACATTAGTGTTAAACCTTCTCACTGCTGTTAACCCAGTGTCACAGTGTTTGTGACAGTTTTTCGTACATCTCCGTGAAACATTCTCCCCACTGTGAAGCTGTGGTCAGGTTACCTGCCTCAGTCTGCCAGATACAGCACCGATTGATCTCAGCCAAAGGTGCTGTAGTTGAGTTCGTGTGGCCAGAGGTGTCTGCTCAAGAAGGCCAGGGGCTGCCATTGCCCTTCAATGAATTGTTCCAGTGCGCCCCCTACTGCTGTGCTGGAAGCATCTACTGTGAGTGTGGTGGGTGCCTCTGGCCTGGTGTGTACCACAAGGGTTGTGTTGGCCAGTGCATCCTTGGCCCTCTGGAACACCTCCAAATCCTCATTGTCCCAGGTAATGTCTTTAACTTTCTCCGCATGATGTGGGCCACTACTGGTATGAATTGGTTATAAAATTAATTGTACTGGTGAATTCTTGCAGCCCCTTCATTATGGTGTGTTTGGGTAAGCACTGAACAGCCTCTACCTTTTCAAGCAGGGGCTTAGTTCCGTGCCTGTTGATTTGATGCCCCAGGAAATCAAACGTATCCAGCCTGAACTGGCACTAAGTAAGGTTTATAGTAAGTCCAAAGTCCTGCAGCCGGGCCAACAGTTGCCTTAGGTGGTCTCTGTTTAGCTTCCTTGCCACCACCTTGATATCTTGTGGTTACTGCCACCCTCTGCTGTTGGAGAATATATTCCTTGGTCTCAGCCCCTCAATGTGAATAAGAGCCCCTTAAATGCCCCTAAAGTTTTGGCCTTCACTCCTGGCAAGGCATTCCTGGCACCCACAACTCTGTGTAAAAAGAAATACCTCTGATATTGCCCTAATCCTTCCTCCGTTTGCTTTTGCCAGATGCCTTCTAGTGTTTGCTACTCTCATCTGGGTTTCAGGCAGACCGAAGAGCATCTTTTACTGAGTTTCTGGTCTTCCAGCAGTTCTGGATGTCTGTCTCTGGATGCTCTGCTCCGTGGACCACCCCGCAGTATCCCATCAAGTCCTGGAGTCTCTGTGTCAGCAATTCTCTGCTGACCACTGGCTGATAGCCTTGTGGTCAAAAGTGTTTGTTTATGAAAACATTCCTAGGAAGGTGATGGGGCAAAGTCCTGCTGACCTGGTCATTGAACGGCACCAGGGCCAGACCACTCTTTTGCAATACCTGAACCTCAGCACATAGCGCCATTTGGTGCCCTTGCACTTTGGTTCCACACACAGCCACACACAATGATGGCCAAGCTAGTTACACCCTTGCCCCCATTGATTGAACATGTACATGGTCCTTCTCTAGACTCTATCCATTTTGGACCCCCACATGAATAGGAAATCTGTTTTAGGAATTGCCAGGGTGGTGGTATGGGGATGGGCCACACCTGCCCCACGTGCAGCAGTACCGAGAGTTCCTTGCACCTTGCAACTGATGATCAGAATTTATCCAATTGACAGAGTTGGGCATCTCTGTGGTTCTCCCTATCTCCTGGAGCTGGGGGTCTCTGTACTGCTCCCCATCTCCTTGAGTTGGTGCTTTGTTCTCCACCAGCCCCACAAGACAACCAAGACCTTTGGATGGAGGGCAGAGGTGCAGAGAAATCAGTGAGAACACGGGTAGTTTCAACAGGGTGGGGTCCATCCAGGTGCCTGATAACAGGAGGAAACCAAGGGGGAAGGAGAATGCAGGACATTCATTAGCAGGACATTGCGAGAGAGTGGATTCCTCGAACTCTTGAGGGGAGAAGGTGCTGATCGATCCATCGGTTTAGGTGGGGCAGGGTATAGACATGGCAGCTGACTGGAATTGTCAGCGGGATACTGAGACTTGGCAGAGGAGGGGAAGGAGGGTGCAGTCATGTTCTGAGGAGAGAGTGCTGAGGGAGAGGCAACATGGGTGCCACCTCAAGGCAAGGGACCCCTGATTGTTTGCAGGGATGGGATTTGTAAATACATATCGAGCACATAGCCTCTTTGTCCCCCTGCCATCAGGAAGGAGATATGGAGGAATAAAAGCAGGACAGCCAGGCAGCTTCTTCCCACAGGCCATGAGATTGACAAGGCAACATGAGCTGTCTGGGAGCAAAGAATGAAAAGGGGGAGAGGAATATGGACTGATTACAACAGCTCAGCCAGCAGGAGAGAGGGGCTGAAGGGCTTGTTTCTGTGTTGTCTATCTGGACCACCTTTTGAGTTCAAGCTTACAAAAACCCAACCATTTTTTAATTTAATAATAATGGTACAGAATGAATCAAGAGACAAGATGTCTGTCCAGCAGCGAGCATCGAAGGCACTTCCTGAAACCGAGGCTCTGAAACTACAGGGAGGTTCTGGCCGGAATGAGGCCCCACTTCTGCTAGAAGGAGGAGAGGAGAAGCAGGGATAATGTAGGGGAAGGGGTGAGGAAGGGAGGGGGTAGAGATACCTTCTTCCATTCACCTCCCCTTTCCTCCACCCTGTTCCCTGTCCTGGGTAAACTTGTACCTCTCACTTTGTTCATTTTAGATTGGTCACAGTGTTCTAGCTACCGAAAGAAAATAGACACCCACACCGAGAGTAGTTCAGTTTAAACAAATGTTTATTACAAATTCAAAAGCTGATTTCAAACTAAATTATGCAAGCCCTTCCCAATTATACTTATCAACGCCTGGACTGGTCCCAACTGCCGAAGCAAGGCAATGACTGCACACTTAGGTTGTCGGGCGCCGGTAGCAGCTTCTCGACCTCCCTCGACTGGGACGTTAGCTGGACCCTAGAAGTTCTTCTTGCTGAAAGATGTTGCCACCTCTCGGAGAGTCTCAAACTTCAGCAGCGGGACCATGGCTTCTATTACCCAAAAACTGCTTACCCAAGCATCTATTCCCAGCGCAGTAAGAAAGATAAGCGAGCAAGCTAGCATGTTAGGCTTCTAACAAATAACATAATTTTCAGCTTATCACTTTGAATACAATGGTTATTTTGCATCAAGGCTAGGCCTCTGACAGTCTGTTCCAAAACAAGGAGGAAGATTAAATGTTCTTGGTACACAGATGTCCTTTTGTCAGATAACTGCATCTCTGGTCCCTTGGTGGAATTTAGCTTAAGTCTGCTGATTCTAAAACACAAGCAGGTTATCAGCCTTGCAGAAGCAAAGGTTGCAAAAGTAAAAAAAACACAGTTTAAATCTTCCATTACATTCCCCTCCCCATTCCCCTGCCCATTCCCCTCCCCATTTCCTTCCCCCGCTCGCCTCCCGGTTCCCCTCCCCCTTCCCATACCCCTACTCCTAACTCTAACCCCTAACAAACCCTAACCTTAACACTACCGATACCCCCATCACTACTCCACATCCCCTAACTCTACCCCTACCCCATCCCCTAACCCCAACCCTAATACTACCCACCTTCCTCTAACCCAAACCCTCACCCCTCCTCTACCTCCTACTCCTACCCCCTTCCCCTAAACCTAATACAAACCCACTTCCCCGAACTCTAAACCTAACCCTAAACCGAGACCTAATCCTAGCCCATGTCTCCTAACCCTAACCATGATGTTACCTCTATCCCGGCCCTAACCCTGACTCTCACCCAACCCAAGCCTAAACCCTACCCCTATCCCCTACACCTATCTCCTTCCCCAAACCATACCCCTTACCTCTATCTCATACCCACACCCCCAAGCCTACCCCTTACTCAACCCACTTCCATTACCCCCTTTCTCCTACCCCCTTCCCCTACCACTCCTTCCCCTAGGTTAGGGTAGGAAGGGGAAAGTGGGAGGGGGAAGGGGAGGTGAAGGGAGGAGGGCTGGGGTTAGGGCATAGGTGTGAGGGAAGGGGAAGGTAAGCAGGAGGGGGTTGGGATGGAGGAGGGGTAGGGGAGAAGGGGGGCAAGTGGGTGAAGAGACATGGAAGATGCAGGGAATGGGGTTGGCAGGGCCAGAGGGAGAAGAAGGGGAGAGATTCAAGCCATCATGATGTTGTCCGTCCTCTGTTCAGCTGGGATGCGAGGTTCTTCTGGACTCGTGTCTTGTCTCTAAGATCGCTCCTTCTCCTGGGAAGAGAAATACGAGTGATAGAGATGCTGTCTCCGAGGCCTGATCATAATGATTTTGGAGGGTCCCAACTCTTCCCCATCACCCCCCTCCCTACCCCTTCACACTAGGGCCTTTCCACTTCCTCTGCTTTACCTGAGGAAGTGTGTTTTAGAGAAAAGCACAATCTATCTGTGCAGAGCTCAGAGGACCGTGTCCCCATCAGGCAACACCCTGGTTCAGCACTACATGGCAGCAAGATGCTGGACAAATTATGGATCGATTGGTCGAGTCCCTTCAGCTGACCCATCTGAACCTACCCCAGGACAATATTACCCTTCACTCCCTCACACCAGTACCCTCTGTTTTTCTTTTATTCCTGTCCCCATATTAAAATCTTTTTTATGCCTTTTTTGGACCAGCCTCCTTTTAATCAAATATTATAACAATTAATATCAAATCACAATGTTACAGTGTTTACAAATATATACAAACATATAAAAAAGAAAAGAAAGGAAAATAAACTAAGATACTACTGTAGCGGCGGCTACTCTGTTACTGAATGACCTCACAACCAGACGGGTTGAGTTCAGTGAGCAAAAACTCCTTTATTCAGGTCTGCCTGGCTGGTCTTATGCTCCCAGCCCGGACCTGGCTGAGAAGCACACCGGGGGCCCTGACGTCGCTGGGGGGTCACTTAGGACGCAGGTTGCGGGCTTCTGAGTCTGATGCCGAGGTCAGGGAGAAACCCCCGACAGCGCCATTTTGGCTGGCTGCCCCGCCACGTGCGTGACATGAGGGGCTGGATCGCCTGCCTCTTGGCTTGCCGCCACACAGCCCCCCCAGAACCGGCACCAATGGCCTTTTTTGCCGGGCGGCATCGCTTCTTGGGTTGAGCCGCGACCACTGGCTCGTTGGGGTCGAGGTGTGCTGTGTTTAATCTGTCCACAGTAAACAGTTCCCTCTTACCACTGACGTCTGGTGTGAAGGTTGATCCCGAATGCTGGATGACTCTGTACGGCCCTTCATATGGTCTTTGAAGGAGTGCTGTGGAAGGGCCTCATCTGATAAAAACATACTCTGCGAAATACAGCTCAATGGGGATGTAAAGGCTTGTGTGCCATGTCTGGGCAGTGGTGGGAGTGTGAAGGAGTCCAACTGGGCCTGGAGGCAGAGAAGTAAACCATGAGGTGACCGTTGCAGGTTGTGAGATGCATTGATAACTCACCAGGGAGGGCTAGTGGTTTACCGTAGACCAGATCAGCAGATGATATCTTCAGGTCTTCTTTGGGTGTCGAGCGGATTCCCAGGAGTACCCAAGGCAGCTCATCCACCGAGTTGGGGCCGGTGAGGCAGGCCATAAGTGCCGACTTAAGGTGGCAATGCAATCGTTCGACCAGTCCATTCGCAAGTTGGTGATAGGCCGTTGTGTGATGCAGCTCATTTCCCAGTCTATTGATGAGCTGTGCCCAGAGTGCAGAGGTGAACTGCGTGCCATATTCGCTGGTGAGGTGGGCCGGGACGCCGAACCAGGTAACCCAACCGGTCAAAAGTGCTTGGGAGCAGGAGTCCATGGAGGCATCTGGCATTGGGATCACCTCAGGCCAACGAGTGGTGCAGTCTACCACTGTGAAAAGGTAGCAGTTACTTTAGGAAACGGGTAAGGGGCTGGCAATGTCCACATGTATGTGGCTGAAACATTCTCGGACGTGTTCAAAATCCTGCATGGGCATTCTGGTGTGGCTGTGTATCTTGGAAATCTGGCAAAGGGTGCAGGTTCTGGCCCAATCCACAATCTGCTTTCGAAGCCCGTGCAAGACGAAGTGTTCTGCCACCATATTAACCTTGGACCTGATGGAAGGGTGGAAAATGTCATGGATCTGGTGAAGACTTGCCTGCGCCACTGCTGTGGAACCAGTGGTCGCAGGGTGCTCATCACTGAGAGGATTCGGGAGGAACTGGAACTGTAGGCCCATGATGGCTGTCCTGAAGGCCTGCATCTCCTCGTCGGACTTCTGATCCGGGCCAAGCTGGTCGTAGTCTAGGCTGGGTATCAGCGAGCAAATGGCCGGTTGGGAGAATGCTTCAGTGACCACATTGTCTTTCCCTGCCTTGTGCTGAATGTGGATGGTGAACTCCGATACAAAGGACAGGTGACGGTGTAAGTGGGCCGACCAGGGATCTCTAGCTATAGCGAGAGCCTGAGTGAGGGGTTTGTGGTCAGTATAAATTGTGAAAGGCCTCCCCTCCAAGAAATAGCGAAAATGAGGCACAGCAAGGTACATGCCCAGCAACTCACGGTTGAAAGCATTATACTTGCGGTCTGGCAGATGAAGAAGTTGGCTAAAGAATTCCAGTGGTTTCCACTGTCCATTAACCTGCTGCTCCAAGACAGCACCAATGGCAATGGCAGAGGCATCGATGGAGAGCACCATAGGAAGGTCGGTACGTGGGTGGAGGAGCAGGGTAGCCTTCACGAGGGCAACCTTCGTGGCTTTGAATGCCCTGGAGTCCAGGCGAGTATCTTGTCCTTGGCGAAGAGTGGCTGCATGATGTGTGCAGCTCCTGGAATGAATCGGTTATAGAAGTTGACCATACCTGCGAACTCTTGTAGCCCCTTGAGGTTGTCCGGGCATGGAAAATCTCTGATTGCAGTGACCTTCATAGCAGCTGGTGTAGCTCCTTCGGCCATGATGATGTGGGCCAGAAACTGCATGGACTCTTTCCGGAACTGGCATTTGGCCAGGTTGATTGTTAGGCCAAATTCGGCCAGTGCAGGTGAGACTTGATTTGTGCCCAGTCTCTGCTAGCGACAAGAATGTCATCCAGATAAATGAACATGAAATTCAAATCCCTGCGCACCATATTCATGAGGTGCTGGAAAGTCTGGGTGATGTTTTTGAGCTCGAAAGGCATGCGTAGAAATTCGAACAAGCCGAAGGGGATGATGATAGCCGTTTTGGGGATGTCCTCAGGCTACAATGGGATTTGATGACACACGCACACCAGATTGACCTTGGAGAAGAACCTTGCGCCATGCAGATTGGCTGTAAAATCCTAAATGAGAGGAATGGGGTAACGGTCAGATACTGTCGTGTCATTAAGCCATCACTAATCTCTGCAGGGGCGCCAGCCACCGGAGGCTGTGGACCAGATGGAGCGGCGAGGCCCCAGTTCCTGCAGATGCGAGAACTCCTCTTTCACTATCTGGAGCTTATCCGGCAGGTTTAACAGTAATGTACAATAAACTGTGTCAGATACTGTGACACGAGGTTCACAATGGGGAGATTATTTAACAGTGATATACGGTAGAGTTTGGCAGATACTGTGACATCAAGTTCACAGTAGTGAGAAGGTTTAACAGTAATGCATGATAAGCTGTGGTAGATACCGTGATACCAGGTACACAGTTGGAACAAGGTTTTATGGTGATGTCATATTAACTGTGTCAGATAAAGTGACACCAAGTTCACATTGGGGAGAAGTTTATGGTGATGTACGGAAGACTGACGCAGATACGGTGACACCGCTTTCACAATGAGGAGAAGGTATATCAGAGAAGGAATATACTGTGACTCCAAGTTTACAGTGGGGAGAAAGTTGAACTGTGATGTACGATAAATGGTGAGAAAAACAGTGAAAAATGGGTCAACGTGGGGAGAATGTTTAACGGTGATGTATAGTCGACTTTGGCAGATACTGTGACACCGTGTTCATAGTATTGAGAAGGGTTAACAGAGATGTGCGGTAGAATAAGGCAGATTATATGACTCCTGGTTTACAGTAGTGAGAAGGTTTTAAAATGATGTACAATAAACTGTGGCAGATACTGTGAAATCTGGTACACAATGGGGAGGAGGTTAATGGTGATGTACGGGAGACTACGTAGATATGTTGATACTGGGCTCAGAGCAGGAAAAAAAAGCTTTATTGGTGATGTATGGGAAACTGAGGCAGTTACTGTGACACTGGGTTCATAGCGGGGAAAATGTTTAACAGAGATGTACGATAACCTTTGGTGAACATAGTGACACCAGGTTCACATGGGGGAGAATGTTTAACGGTGATGTACAATCAATTGTGGCAGATACAATAACACCAGGCTCACATTGGGGAGAAAGTTTACTGATGATGTCTGGTAGTCTTTGGCAGACTCTGTAACACCAAGTTCACAGTAGTGAGAAGGTATAATAGTGATTTACGATAAACTATGGCAGATACAGTAAAAACAGTCTCACACTGGGGGGAAGGTTTAATGGTGATGTGTGGTAAACTTAGGCTGATACTTTAACACCAAGTTAACAGGGGGAGAACATTTAATGTTTATTAAAGGTAGACTGAGGCAGAAACTAAGAGACGGGATTCAGAGTAATGTGAAGGTTTAACAGTGATTTACTATAAACTGTGTCAGATGGCACAGAGGGTAGACGTGTGGTTCCACCCTTCCCCAGTTAGACTATTAAATGCTCAATTTTAAAAGTTGTAAAAGTGATTATAGACTTTGGAATAGTGGAGGATCGAAATGGCTGCAAATATGAAAAAATCGAAAACTCAGTTACAGAAGAAATTACCTTACAAAAGTGTTGAAGAATCGAGGCCTAGTTCAAGTTGAAGCAACGGAGTCATTGACTGGAGTCCCCAAGCCTCAGAAGACTCCTGCCCGGCTTAGTATTACACCGGCACCATCTTGTGCAATCACAAGATGGTGCAGGCTCAGCGATGAGTTCGGCCGGTTTCAACTCATACGCTTGTTAACTCGGGCGCGAGGGCGGGCCAGCTGCGTACCTGCAGCATTGCCTGGTGGTCCAGGGGTGTGCAGTGTAGCGTCGGAAGACGCACCTGTGCGGTGGGTGGCCCTACCAGGCATGCGCCATGCGCCGAGGGTCCACGAACCTTTGGAGAAGGTGTGGGCTATGGGGGAGCCCGAGTGATGGCCAGCTGACGAGGTAGGCATACTGTTGTCGGGTGTCCAGACCCGCAGCCGCACTGGAAGAGGACCTACTGCTTTGGAGTAAGAAGAGAGCTCAACTTCATTTGAGTTTGAAGAACTGGGGACTGAGGCAAAAGACGGTCGGCTTCAACGGGAGGTGATGGATCCTGGACTGGATTCTGTGTTTCCAATTCTGGAAGGGATTGCTCAGCTCATGGAAGATATGGCAAATATATCAATGCAGATGACTCATCAGATGACTCAAGGATTTTCAGAAATGAAAACTAAAATGAACACTGTGTGTGAAGAAATAACTTTTATGAAGCAAGATATTAATGTAGTTAAGAGTGATGTTATGAGATGGACACGATCAGTGGATACTGTGCAAGATCATTTTAAAAAGATTGAGGAGGCTTTCTTGAATGCAAGAGTCAAGTGGAGCATAATAGAGATAAAATGGAAATAGTGGAAGATCCTTTTGTAGATTGGGGGATTCAGAAGAAGGAATTATTGAAGAAGTTTGACTCATTAGAAAACCAAAGTCGTAGAAATAATGTTAAGATAGTAGGTCTTCCGGAAGATATGGAAGGTTTGGATCCGGTGAAGGTTTTGAAGAAATGGATCCCAGAAGTTTAGGGCAGGTAATTCGTTCCAGATGGACTGGAATTAGATCGAGTGAACAGAGCTTTAAGGAAGAAACCGTTTCCAGGCCAATTACCACGAGCAGTTTTGATTCGCTGTTTTAAATATCAAGACAGAGAGATGATCCTCCGATTGGTGGTGCAGAAAACACGGCAAAATCAGGATCCACTGATGGTTCAAAATAATAGGGTTTTTTTAATGCAGATCTGAGTCAAGAAATTATCAGAAGAGACCGAGAATTTAATTCAGCCTAAGAAGTATTGTGGCGAAAAGGATATAAATTTGCTTTTCGTTATGCGGCAGTATTGAAAGATTTTTACAGGAATTTTCAATCTCAGTTTTTTGAAAATGACCACGATGCTTTAATATTTGCTAATTCATTGCCAGATGTACGAGGAAATGGGTGATCGTCACCATTGTCACCGAAGGGAAGGGTCAATGGGAATGGAAATGGAAAGATTGGAAAATATGGAAAGAATGGGAAAAAAGTTGAATTGACGCAAAGTCTTCTCGATATTGAAGATCTGGAACAATCAGTGGGACTGGAATCATTGGGTTGAATGTGTTTGTTTCAGAACTTTGTGAAAGTCTGACTGGGGGTGGGTGACACTGAGTCCTTTAGTCACCTGCCACTTGTAGACTTTACCACACCCAGATATTTAGGGGGCTACTACTTTTGAGTAGTTTGTTTTGGGATTGATTTTTCTCTTTTTATTGGAATTTTTAAAATAGGTGGGATGCGAATACAGCGAGACTTAGAAGGGGAGTATTATTTTATAGTAGGATTCACATTTGTGAGAAGTTTTAACAGTGATATACTATGAACTGTGTAAGATACTGTGGCACCAGGATCACAGAGGGAGAAGGTTTAACAGTGATGTACGGTATGTTGAGGTAGATAATTTAACACCAGGAATAAAGTGGGGATCATGTTTAACGGTGATGTACTGTAGACTGAGGCAGATACTGTGACACCAGGCTCACATGAGAATAAGGTTTAATGATGATGTACGGTATGTTGAGGTAGATAAAGTGATACCAGGTGCACAATGTGGATAATGTTTAACGGGGATGTATGGTAGACTGAGGCAGATACAGTGACACCAGGTTCACAGTGGGGAGGAGGTTTAATGGTGATAGACGGAAGACTGAGGCAGATACTGTGCCACCAGGTTTACAGTTGGAGAATGATCAACGATGATGTACGGTAGACTGAGACAGTTACTGTGACACTGGGTTCACAGCAATGAGAAAATTGAAAAGTAATGTCCGATAAACTGTGTCAGATACAGTGACACCCATTCACAGATGTGTAAAGATTTAACGATAATGTATGGTCGACTGATAAGAGATACTGAGACAATGGGTTCACAACATTAACAAGGTTTAACAGTCATGTACGATAAACTGTGTGATATACTGCGACACCAGGTTCAGAGTGGGGAGATGTTTTAACGGTAAAGTACAGTAGACTTTGGCATATTCTGTGACACTGAGTTCAGGGCAGTAAGAAGGCTTAATGGTGATGTGCGTTAAACTGAGGCAGATACTTTAACTAGGTTCACAGGAGGAAAAGGTTTAATGTTTATGAACGGTAGACTGAGGCAGAAAATGTGAGATGGATTCCACAGTAGTAAGAAGGTTTAACAGTGATTTACTATAAACTGTGTTAGATACTGTGACACCATGTTCACATTGGGGAGAACGTTTAACAGTGATGTACGGTAAATTGAGATGGATACCGTGACACCGGGTGCACAGTGGGTAGGAGGTTTATCAGTGATGTACGGTAGACTGAGACCAATACTGTGACACCAAGTTCACAGTAGTGAGAAGGTTTAACGGTGATGTACGGTATACTGAGGCAGATACTGTGACACCAGGTTCACGTTGGGGAAAAGGTTTAACGGTGATATACTGTAAATTGAGATATATACCGTGACACCAGGTTCACAGTGGGGAGAAGGTTTAACGTTGATGTACGATAGACTGAGGCAGAAACTTTGAGACAGGATTCACATTCGTGAGAAGGTTTAACATTGATGTACGATTAACAGAGTCAGATATTTTGACATCAGGTTCATATTGGGGAGAAGGTTTAACGGTGATGTACGGTAGAGCGAGGCAGATACTGTGACACCAGGCTCATTGTATTGTTCATTTATCTTAATTACAACATCTAATTTATATGCTCCATTTTTTTGTGGCAACTTCCAAACATTCCATAAACTTCAATTCTAATCAGATTTATTCATTTAAATAGGTCACGACTAAAAGCCCAAATTGTTTAGCCTCTTAAGTACGCTGCACAAAATTAAATTCTTTACCTGGGTTTGGTTCAACGGCACTTCAGTCTCCTTCATTATTTTTTAAGTACCTCATTTTGTGCTTTCTCCTTTGCCCAGCCGATTTGCCAAATGGGCATCCAACTCTGTCTTCTCAGCTTGACCCAACGTCTCCTCTGTAAATTTAAACAAACCAAGGAGACCAGTTAAAATTTTCACATTGGCATTTTCAAAAACAAAAATGACGCTGTGACTTGCAGTTTCATATCATAATCCCACTTGCTAAACTTTCAAGCAACTGCACTGCATTCTACAGCTGGAAAATTGCCAGCGAACTGCTTGGTTAAAGCAGATTCCACCCAGACACCCCATTAAAGGCCTCCAAGTTAACAACAGATAGCAACCTGAAAGTTAAATACAAAGATCTGTATCAGGAATATTATCGGGCTTTTTAAAAAAAAAATCATTTCCACTATTGAAAGAAAACACCTCAGGGAACACCAGGCTCTTGTTGAACAATTCCTGTTGTATTCCTCAAAATGGTTTGAATCTTGATTTCAAGCAGAGTAATTTTGTGAGATTGTTGGTCTAGAACAAACCCTGCCCACACACTCCCTTAAATACCTGCAAAATTGTGGCTCAGCTCTGCTCCATGCTAAAGCTATCAGAGCTTTCCTGAAGAGATAACAGACTTCAGATGCTGGTATGTCGAGTCAAACACACCCTAATACTTCCATGAACAATACACCACTCTCTGAAAACCAACAAGAACCATCCTGAACAGTAATTATTTACCTTTCTAGCACCAAATCTGGTGAACTTTATATATGTTGAATTCTGTGCACAGTATAAGAATGGCCTGCAACTAGTGAACTTGGAGGAATGAGAAGTGAGATTGGACTGTGAACCAAAAAACCTTTCTGAACTTACACACACATTACACACACGTGCACTTAGAATTAGAAGGGGGGTAAGCTATCAAGCTTTTCTGAAGAGATAACAGACTTCAGATGCTGGTACGTTGAGTCACCAAAACACTAATGCTTCCCTGAACAACACACCTCTATCTGAAAACCAACAAGAACCTTCCCGAGTGGTAAATATCAACAAGACATAATATCATGTAACCGTTGTGTTTGTGTCATTGGAGAATTCCCTTTCCATTCAATCAGAATTAGAGTTTTGGGTGCCATATTTGAGAAAAGATGTGCTGGTGTTGGAGAAGGTCAGAGATGATTTACTGGAATGATATCAGGAATGAAAGGGTTAGTGAATTGTCGACTCTTTGACTACTAGTTGGAGTACAGAAAGGTAAGGGGGACCTCAGAGGCATTTCAAATGCTGGAAGGCTTGGACAGAGTACATATGGCAAAGATGTTTCCCATGGTTGGGGATTCTAGGACAGGAGAGCATAATTTCAGGATAAAAGGGTGTCAATTTAAAACAAATGTGGAAAAATTGATTTTGTCAGTGGGTCGTGAAACCCAGAGATTAACAGATATTTGATACATCAAGGAATTAAGGGTAACGGGGAGAGTGCTGGGCAGTGGGGGTGAGTGGAAGAATGGTGGAACAGACTCAACGGGCCTACTTCTGCTCCTATATCTTGTGATCTATATCCTGCTGGAGATCTAGTGAACCCTCCTCTTGTATTCCATTCTTAGAAAACATTCTGCATTGTGGTTTTATGTCACGTGAACCCATTTCCGATTGAATTCCATGTTACAAATAACCCAATGCAAATTCCGCATTAGGAGAACTGCAGCTTCCTCATTTTAAAAATTGTTATGGAGCAGCTCAAATGAGATTTCTTGCTTCTTTTTTTGAAAGGGTTAAAATAGAATCAAATAAAATAGGAGAGGGAAAAGCAGAAGAATTTATGTACAAGTGGGAATCAAAATTAATGGTTGGTGATAAAGATACACAATTTTTGAAACATTTGATTAATATATGGAATAAAATAAATTATGAAATTGGTGTAAGTGGATGTCTTTCTTTCTTTGGCTTGGCTTCGCGGACAAAGATTTATGGAGGGGTAAATGTCCACGTCAGCTGCAGGCTCGTTTGTGGCTGACAAGTCCGATGCGGGACAGGCAGACATGGTTGCAGCGGTTGCAGGGGAAAATTGGTTGGTTGGGGTTGGGTGTTGGGTTTTTCCTCCTTTGTGTTTTGTCAGTGAGGTGGGCTCTGCGGTCTTCTTCAAAGGAGGTTGCTGCCCGCCAAACTGTGAGGCGCCAAGATGCATGTTTTGAGGCGATATCAGCCCACTGGCAGTGGTCAATGTGGCAGGCACCAAGAGATTTCTTTAGGCAGTCCTTGTACCTCTTCTTTGGTGCACCTCTGTCATGGTGGCCAGTGGAGAGCTCGCCATATAACACGATCTTTGGAAGGCGATGGTCCTCCATTCTGGAGACGTGACCTACCCAGCGCAGTTGGATCATCAACAGCGTGGATTCGATGCTGTCGGCCTCTGCCATCTCGAGTTCCTCGATGTTAGGGATGAAGTCGCTCCAATGAATGTTAAGGATGGAGCGGAGACAACGCTGGTAGAAGCGTTCTAGGAGCCATAGGTGATGCCGCTAGAGGACCCATGATTCGGAGCCGAACAGGAGTGTGGGTATGACAACGGCTCTGTATACGCTAATCTTTGTGAAGTTTTTCAGTTGGTTGTTTTTCCAGACTCTTTTGTGTAGTCTTCCAAAGGCGCTATTTGCCTTGGTGAGTCTGTTGTCTATCTCGTTGTTGATCCTTGCATTCGATGAAATGGTGCAGCCGAGATAGGTAAACTGGTTGACCGTTTTGAGTTTTGTGTGCCCGATGGAGATGTGGGGGGGCTGGTAGTCATGGTGGGGTGCTGGCTGATGGAGGACCTCAGTTTTCTTCAGGCTGACTTCCAGGCCAAACATTTTGGCAGTTTCCACAAAACAGGACGTCAAGTGCTGAAGAGCTGGCTCTGAATGGGCAATTAAAGCGGCATCATCTGCAAAGAGTAGTTCACGGACAAGTGGATGTATATCACCCAGAATTGCTTTGATTCAAATTCCTCGTATCTTTTTCAAAGGATCATCAATTTCTGGATAGTTGGTTTTGTAAGGGGATTATAGATGTTGAAGATTGTTATGAAAGAGGTCAATTAATGTCATTTGACCAACTGAGAAATAAATATCATATAACTTATCGCAATTTCTTTTGCTATTTCCAACTAAGAGCATATTTGAAGGATAAGTTAGGACCAACCATGTTGTACTGAAATAGAACTCCTTATAAGAGGAAGTGTTAAAAAAAAATTATTTGATGATGTCCTCTTTATTACAAGTAGGAACTTTTAAATGAGAAGTTCATAAGTTGAGACAAAGGTGGGAAATGGATCTGAATATTGTAATTGATTGGCAAATATATATATCCATATAAGGATCTCAATGCAAGATATAAATAAGTTCAGTATAATTGTTTTTACATCAGTCATGTAGCAGTTGTCAGCAAGGAATTTATCTGAAAGCTGCACCTGGAGTCAGGTGACTCAGGCTGTTGGATTTGAAAAGCTCCTCAGGAAGCTGATTTGGCAATAGAGATCACGTGATCCAGGGGAATTGTATTAATTCACTTCAACGCAGCATTTTGGATCTATTGACCAGAGTTCCACACTGCAGCAGTGAGGAAGGAATTAACGACTAGTTTTTCTTCTTCAGTTACTTCTTTCACCAGTGAAATTGAATAGAATAAAATCAGAATTATCAGATCAATGTTTGAGGTGTGGTGAAGATGTCGCAACTTTCTTGCATTAAACTTATTTTTGTCCTAATGCAAGATCTTTTTGGGGAGAATTACAATATTAATGGAACAAGTTATAGGAGATGTTTTTTTGCAGAATCTGACCTTATTTTTATTAGGAAATATTGAAGGAACAAGGCCCAAATTAAATCTATTAATATATCAATTGAAATTTGTTAAATTAACGTTAGCGGTGATGAGGACATGTATTGCACTTACTTGGAAATAAGATATACATATATTTTTAGGGATGCCAAGATGACATGCAAATATTCAAGGTTGTATTCCTTTGGAAAAAGATTACAAATAGCTTGAGAAATATATATTCTATGCATTTGCAAATTTGGCACCTGAATATTCAAATATAAGGCTTCAATTTGTAATAATGCCCTTTCCATCCCTCTAGACATGTGAGATTCTCCTCTTAGTTAATTTGTAACTAAGAAGTCTCCTGTTGGTGACTTCAAGAGAGGAACCCACACAGGCTGCGGGCTTCTGGACATAGCAGTCAAGGAACTCACACCAGGCTGTGGAATGCTAGAGACTGGGTCTAAACTGGCTAAAAGGGTGTCAGGTATCAGTCCTGGGATACGAGTGAGTGCTAAATGGTTCCTAATTATGTCAGAGGTTCAAAACTGGAGCTCACATTGCCAATGATTTGGATGGTCTGTGAGCATTGAAAGAGAATCCACAGACCCTCAGTGACTTGGCCCAGGGTTTGAGGTGGTGGGGGGGGGGGGTGGAAAGCACTCAGTCTTTCTCTGACTGCAAGAGGCTTTTCAGGCAATTTCTGCCAGAGGTGAGTCTGTCTGCCTTATAGCAGGAAAAAAACAATTTTCACTTTTCTGGCACTTTTTAATTACATGACAGTAAATTGTCTCCTGAAATAGAGATAGAGGTTCAAGTTTCAAACTATTACAAACTCCACTCACCAGATTATACATCTTCCCACTTTTTTTTTGGAAGGACACCATTGATTTTATCACAACTCCTCTGCTGCATCTCTCCTGTGACAGATTATATATTTTACATTGTATATAGAGATGTTTTTGAAAGAGATGGATTGGAGGAGTCGTTTAGGTCACAAGCAAACACATACACTGCACAAAACAGCTCTTATTTAAAATGCAAGAGCTTTGCTGAGAGTGAGTCATTCAGGCACCAAGAGCCTTTGCAAAGACAAAACAAGGAGACTGTTTTACTAAAGAATTTCAAAAGCAGGTGTAAATGGATTATTGTTTTTAAAGCAACAGATGAATGGACTCAGAAGTTTGGGTCCAGTGCAGTCATCTGGCTGGTACCAGTTTGCTGTTCTAAGAAGGTTTTGCAAGCAGAGAGGAGAGACCAAATAGGCTTTTTCTAAAAAGAATGAGAGAGAGAGAAAGAGAGAGAGAGATAGAGATGGCAAGCTGGCATCTTGTTTTGAAGATGGGTTGTGAGTTCTCAGTTCAGCCTGTTGAAAAACTTTGTTGTCCATACAAGAGGAAATGGCTGGCGAGAAATTATGTTTTACCTGAAATAAGGGAAACAAAAGGAGATCAATGGTGCCCTGCAGAAGAGGTTATCATTTGGAATATCCTGATTGGTCAAGTTTCTTTGGGAAGACACCAAAGTGGCTGATCAGAGGGAATCAGTTTATGTGTGTCCAATGAGCAGGAAATCCCTCTCTGAAACCAACAAGAACCTTCCTGGAGGGTAAATATTTACTTTTAAGCACCAGAGCTTGGTAAAAATTCATAAATGTTGAATTCTGTGCACAGTATAAGAATTGATAGACACTGGTGAACTTGGAGTTGTGTCAAAGAATTTTATGCACATTAAATGCACCTGCGCTTAAAATTAGAAGGCGGTAATGGAAGGCTGTTAATAGTGATAAGTTAAAGTTTGATCCTGTTTTTTTTTGTTTAAAGAAAATTAAAAACAATGTTTGTTTAAGAATGAATGGTGTTATTGTTCAAAATATTCCAGAGATCGAAAGTTTTCTTGGACTGAATAGACATCTGGGCCAAATGGCTATTTAAGGACAATCTGTACATGATTGTACATCCTAAAGTACAATGACTACTTCTATCCAGTAAATATTGTTAAAGAGCAAGAATAGACAATACAATCACATAAAATTCCCATCGATACAGCACATGTGTTAATACACAAAACAATCACACCTCCTTATCGGTCAGGAAGTGTCTACACTTCCCAAGGAGGCTGAGGAGGTCAAGGCCAATGGCTCTCATCCTGAGATTTTACAGGAGTGCTGTTGAGTCTCCTGTCTGGCTGCACCATTGGATGATCTAGTTGCTGTAAAGCATCAGACAGCAATAATGCAGAGTGGTGAGGATCACTGGGGTCTCCCTTTTTCTGTAGATGACATTCACTAGGAGTGTTGTTCAAATCGGACTCAAGGAATAGTGCAAAGATCATTTTGAACTAGTGAACAGCATCTTTAACCACGTCAATCATCAAAATCAGGACTTATAAGCTGGGGTATAGCTTCTTCCCACAGGCTGTGAGATGGTTGAAAAGTATCCTGTAAGTGCGAGAATCTCCCAAATATTTATATATGTAGCAGCTACTTCAATAGAGCTACTAAAGCAACACACACACACACACACACACACACACACACACATACCAGGTTAGCCAACACAAGACTGCTTTATTCATTCTTTACAGGTTTCTTCTATTTACAGCGTGTCCCGGGCTCCATGGGTCAAGGTGCGACATCATTTAAGAGTTTGCTGCAGATCCACGGGACCACAGATTTAAATTAAGTCCTGTGAGTGTCCCGTACCTTCCGGCAGGGGAAATCACAGATCAACGTGCCCTTTCTCGGCACGCAGCACCACGTGCATGCGGTCAATTAAATGGATGAGTTCCCAGCTGTCTGCCTTATGATTTCATGTGCCCGCCAAAGAACCTTGCCCTCTCGGCCCGCTACACAGCTGCTACACCCCCCCAGAACCGTCGCCAGAAAGTAAAACACCAGCTGCATGCACCTTAGGTGGACACCCTCATTGTCTGGGCTGGTGGCACTGAATGGGTGAAGCGGGATCCACATGGGCAGGGTTGTGTCTGTCCAAACTAAACAGCTGTGAATGTTCCCTAATGTCCAAAGTATACTCAAACCTATCCTTCTTCACCACGCAGAAAAAGCCCTCATACGGTCATTGTAACAGCACCCCTGGGTCCTGTCTGCGCACAAATATAAAATCAGCGTCCAGGAGTGGTGGGGCACATTCTGTTAAGGGGATCCAAGCCAATTGGTAGGAAGAGCTTTGCTGATCACGATACCATGTCGAGCTGCTGAAGGATGTTCAGATCAGAGTTGGTTGAAAAATGAATGTCCCATGAAACTGTAAGGACCAGACCATAAACCATCTCTGCGGACAATGCAGATATATCTTGCTTTGAAGCTGTGCGCATTCCCAAAAGAATGCATGGCAACTCATCAACCTAATTGGGACCAGTGAGTCGGGCCTTAAAAGTGGACTTCAGTTGCCGGTGGGAACGTGGGTGAATTGTGTTCCATGGACTGAGTTAACGTGGGAAAACCAAATCTGGCCATCCAGTTGACGATGATTGCTCTGGCCCTTTTGTCAGTGTCACTGGATGGCAACGGGACGGCCTCTGGCCAGCACGTGAAATGTTCTACAACTGTTAGAATGTATCTCATGTTGTGAGATTCTGGCAATGGTCCAAGCAGGTCCACATGCACATGTTCCAACTGCCTGCATACTGTCAGTAAATGTTGAAGAGGTGCCTTAGTGTGGCACTGAATTTTGGCAGTGAGGCAGGAGATAGTCGTACAAATCCATTGCATGATGCCTTTTCTCAGTCCATGCTATACATATTTATTTGACATGTGCATGACAGATGTTCTGATAGACAGATGAGATAAGCTGTGTATCTGGTCAATGAGGTGTTTCCTCCAAAATGCAGGAAACATTGGTCTAATGTAGCCCAAAAACATGTCACAAAGTAAGGTTGGCCACCCAGTTGTGCTGCCCCCTGCTGTATGTCCAGGTTAGTAATGGCCGTACTGTTTGCCTGAATATCGGGGTCCATTGCCTGGACACTGGCTAATTCAGGAATATCAATGTAACACTGAATATGATATTCAGTCGGTCTGGACAGAATATTCGTGATGCCATTGTTTTTACCAGATGTTATCCAAGTAGATGTAAGGGAACTCTAAATCTCTGCCCAAAGTGTCTATAACCCGCTGGCAAGTTTGAACAGCATTCTGCAACTCAAGAGGCATCCAAAGACATTCAAAAAGCCCAGAAGGGATAATAATCACCATTTTAGGAATATCTTCCTTATGGATGGGATCTGATGGTTTCTCATGACAAGATCAACCTTGGAGAAAGCCCAGAAATTGTGCAGATGGGAGGCAAAATCTTGCATATGAGGGACATTAAGACAGTGGGTCTTAACCTGAGATATGGTCTGTTGGCCTTCATAAATCATAGCATAGACTAGAGTATAGCTGGAAAGTGATGCTGCAACTGTTTAAGGCATTGGTGAGGCCAGGTTTGGAGAATTGTTTTCAGTTCTGTTCTTCAAATATAGGAATGAAATAGATAAGGTGGAGAGGGTGCAGAAAAGATTTACAAAAATGTTACGTGGCTTACAACATCTAGAGTACAGAGAAAGATTAAGGAGACAGCGACTTTATTCATTGGAACGTAGACGGATGAAGGGGGTTATGATAGAGGTATTCAAAATTATGAAAGGAATAGATAGACTGGATGTGAGTAGACTCTTTCCCCTGAGGGCAGTGGTGGTTGGAACAAGAGGGCCTGATTTCAAAGTAAGGGGCAAATTTTAGGAGGAATGTGAGAGGATGTTTCTTCACTCAGAGAGTGGTGGCAGAATGGAATGATCTTCCAGAAGAGATAATTGCGGCAGGGTCTTTTCTGTCATTTAAGAGAAGGTTGGATGTGTACATGGATATGAGGGGGTTGGAGGGATATGGCCAGAGTATTGGAGGGGAAAACTAGTGCAGTTGTTCATGTGAACTGGCATATACTTGAAGGGCCGATATGGCCTGTTTACGTGCTGTAAACTGTCATATGGTTATATGTGCTGGGCTCCACAGGACAAGGTGGGACATCATTAAGTGTTTGCTGCCAGTGGATTTGAATTAAGTCCCGTGAGTATCCCAAGCTTCCCGGCAGGAGACTCCAAAAATCGAAAAGATGAATTAACTATTTCCATGAGCCCTCCCCTTTTACGTCTATTTTTCTAAACCCATTCCATGATCTTGACATATCCACTTAACCCAACCCATATTTCTTCTCCCATTCAAAGCACTCAGTAATACACCAAGGCAGTAAAATAAAAACTCAATGCTGGGAATACTCAGCAGATCATCTACTGGAAAAAATAATCAGAGTTAAAACCTTCAGGTCGATAATCTTTCACTGGGATTCAGAAAGATGATCAAATAAACCTGATTCTCTTTGCTGAGAAAAAGAAGAGGGGAAATAACAAATTGAATACGTGGGATGAAAAGCCCGAGCAGCAGAAATGGCAGTGGTGCTGGATGAGTGGAGTTGACTCGTTGATCAACACATCCGTCTGGATGGAGGGGGAAAGGATAAACAAGACAAACATGATGCCGTCACTGTGAGGTTCAATACGACAGCTGCAGAGAATCTGAAATGAAGGAATGGTGAAAATACTTGTTTTTGGATCAATGTGACAAATTTTGAGCTCACAAAAGAAAACAAAATTGATTTGCTCTGCCAGAACTGTCTAGATCAAGGGGCACAATAAAATAGTCTAGAAGCCAACATTATGAAATTGAACAGCCAAGTTATACAAATCGGCAGCAAGAGATAAAACACAGTTACATAATTCCATGAAAGTGGTGTCACAGGACGAAAGGGTTCTAAAGACAGCTTTTGTCATCTTGGTCTTCATTAATTAACGGATTGAAAATAGGAGTTGGGAAGTTATGGTGAGGTTTGATAAGATGTTGGTGAGGCCAAATTTGGAGTATTGTGTGCAGTTCTGGTCGCCTAGCTACAGGAAGGGTATTAGTAAGATTGAAAGAGTGCAGAGAAGATTTACCAGGAGTTGAGCTACAGGGAAAGGTTGAACAGGCTGGGATTTTATTCCTTGGAGTCTCGAAAAATGAGTAAGAGATTGCTTAAAGTGGAATATGAATGGGAAAAAAGGCTGAGAAAGACTGCAGTCGACCCAATTGTGAAGGAAAAATGTTACTTGAAAAAAATTGTAATTGGCCCATTTCCTCTGGAGTTATGAAACCACGCACAGAACAAGTCAATGACGTACGATTAAAACAGTGGTTTTCAAACTTTTTATTTCCAATCACATTCCACCTTAAGTAATCCCTTACTAACAGAGCTCTTCTGGCACAAGGATTAAGTGGAATATGATCAAGGGGGTGGGGGTGTAGAGGAGGAGTTTGAAAATCACTGCTCGAGATGAAAATGTTTCTCCATCTCTGTTTTAAGCAGACATCCTTTTATTCTGTGGTTTTGCCCACTGGTCCTAAACTCTCGCACGACTGGCAAAATCCTCTCTCTCTCCAGCCCTTTCACTAGTCATCAGATTTCAATGAGGTCCTGCCTCATCCTTCTAAACTCAGGTAAGTACAGGCCCAGAACCATCAAATGCTCATCAAACATTATTCCTCTCATACCCAGGATCATTTTTGCAAACAACCTCTGGGCATCACATCCTCTCTTAGAAATGGGGCCTAAAATTACTAGATCAGGACAACCAGAAGGTGGTCACGGGAGGGAAGACAGCAGCAGGGCTGCCTAGAGTCCACGGATTTGATGGTGTTCAAGGAGTCAGCTGAGGGGAGCGGGGATTGTCGTGGAAGAATGGCATCGGAAAATGACGTGAGAAGACACCTCTCCCTGACTGAACTGTTCAATACTCGAACTGTAGTGACTTTTTTGACTTTATCAATATTTTGAACAGTAATTTACTACAGTAGGATTCTGGAAATGAAGAAAGGAAAAAAGCAGTGTTGGGCACTGCCAGTTGCCCCAATAATCACAGAGACAAAGAATGAGGGGAACGATAGGCTTTATTACACACAAGACTGCAGGCCCAGGTCCAAGTGAGGGAAGTGAAGGGATGGAAGAAATGTCTCGACCTTTATGGCCGGGTCAAAGGGGAGGAGTTCAGGGAGGAGTCTAGGAGAGGATGTCATCAGGAGGGTGGGCCATCCCATGCCTGTACTGGTAAGTACATACAATACCATTTTATTACCAGCAACTTAGAAAAAATCTAGGTTTTTAACCTGTTAAAAGTGCAGAAGAAGCAAGGCTGACCTTCCAGAAGGAACCTTAGGACAAGTTAGACATGGATCCGAATCCTCAATGTGGAACTCGGGAGAAGCTGGAAGAAACATCCACATCCTCTGCGCTTCCACAGACGCAAGATGTCAAGTTCTTTGGCCTGGCGACGGGCCAGGAGGGGTGCGAGGTCTGCCGGAAGATATTGAAGGTTCAGATCCTGTAAAATTATTTTTGGAAATTTGTTCCAGAGATGTTGGGAGTCGAGTCTTTTGAGATCGGGCTCATAGGTCGTGAAGGAGAAAACCTTTACTGGGTCAAATGTCAAGAGCGGTTCTTTTAAGATTTTGTGATATCAGGATAGAGAAATTATATTGTGGCTTGCAGTTCAGAAAGTTGCCTTGATCAAAGCCCTACAATGTATCAAGGCAATAGGGTTTTATTTTAAGCTGATTTAAGTCAGGAGATCATTAAGTGATGGAAAGAGTTTAATCTGGTCAAAGCAGTGCTGTGGAAGAAAGGGTATAAATTTACTTTTTGGTATCTGATGATATTTAAGGTGATTTATGGGCAAGATCAGTCTCAATGTTTTGTGAGTCCATATGGTGCATTATCTTTTGCAAATTCCTTCCCAGATTTGAAGGAATCGATGGGGAAAATGCCTGAGGATAAGATTGGGAAGGGAATGGGAAAAAGAAGTTGGAATCAGAATCGGTGAGTGATGTTGAAGATGAAGCTCAAGCTCAATGTGGCTGTTATCAATGGGATGACTGATGGATTTTAATGTTCGGTTGGAGGGGTGATGGTTGACTCTACTTCTTCTAAAGTCATCTGCCACTCGTGGAATTGACTGCACCTGGTCCACAGAGGGGGGTCTGACTCTTGGGCTCTTAGGTTTTTACATTTTTTACAGGGGTTTCTTATTGTTTGAAAGGGGGGGGTTGGGTTTTTTTTAATTTATATCTAATTGTAATTGCTGTGTGAAGTGCCAATCTCAGGAGGAAATTAAGTTATGGCTCATTTAAACTTTGTGACCTTTAATGTTAAATGACTTAATAATCTGATGAAAAGGAAGGGAATATTGGCATATATAAAGAAAATTTCGGTTGATGTGGCCTTTTTGCAAGAAACTCGTTTGTCTGAGAAAGAACATATGAAATTGAAAAGAGATTGGGTCGGACATGATTTTGCATCTTCATTTAATTCGAAAGCTCGAGGTGAGTTGCTACTTTGGTTCATCAGAAGTTACCGTTACAGTTGGAATCATTCTCTGCCACATCGGGTCGAGAGCTGTTGGTGAATTGTAAAACTTTTGCTGAAGCATGGACTTTGATGAATGTTTATCCACCCAATGAAGATGATGAAGATGTTATTTCTGAAACTTCTTTGAATCTGGGTCATGCTCATGAAAATATTTTGGTTGGTGGGGATTTTAATTGAGTGTTGGATAAATTTCCAAAAACTGTACAAAGAACCAAAATAGCAAATGTATGTTAGACTCAATGAAAGATTTGAATTTGGTGGAAATCTGGAGGAAGTTAATTTTGACAGAAAAAGAATTTTCTTTTTATTCACCCAGACATGATCCTTTTTTGAGAATCGACTTTTGCTTAACATCAGCACAATTACAGGGTAGATTTATACATGCAGAGTATAAGAGTAGGAATTGTCTGATCATTCTTCATTGTTAAGTAGAAGTACACAATCCTTTATCCGGACATCTAAAATCCAGAAAGCTCCAAACACCAGCAAGTGGGGAGAGAGACGGCAAAGGTGGAGGAAAAACGGCAGCATGACTGGAAGGGGGTGTGGGTGGATACAGCAGCACGATTCGGGTGGGCTTAAGTCTGGCTTTCCAAAATCAAGAAAAATCTGAAATTCAGAACACAGTGACCCCCCCTCCCCCCAAAAGGGTTCTGGATAAAGGATTGTGCACATGTTCTGGTTTGCATAATGTTGAGACTCTTATCGGTGAAGATTTAATGGGATGTTATTGAAGTAACTAAACTTTCTAAGTTATATCAAAGACCATATTCAGTCTCATTTTCAAATTAATACATATTTAGTACAAAGTAAATTTGTTTTGTGGGATGCTTTAAAAGCTTATTTAAAAGGTCTGATAATCAATTATTCTGCAAGAATTAAGATATAGCATTTGGCAGAGAGCCAACATTTGGAGAAGGATATAACAATGTTAGAAAAGGAATTCCAACGAAATTCAAATGTGGATAAAAATACTTTTTTGATTCAGTTGAAACTGTTATAATATAATGCAAACATATTAATATGAAAAATTAATATAATGATCCAAATAGCGTTACTATGAGTAAGGAGAAAGAGCGCATAAGGTTTTCGCTCAGCAATTAAAGACTGAACAGGCATCAAGGACAATAAATGTGATAAGAAATAATACAGGACTCACTTTTGAACCTCAGGAAATGAATGATGAATTTCACTCATTTTACCAGAATTTATATTCTTTTGATGTAAGTCAGGATGAGGAACGTGTTGAGTCATTTTTAGGTAGTTTGGAGTTATCGGTTTTGGACGATAAAGATAGGACAGAATTGGAAGTTCCTTTCAGTGATTTAGAAATTGAAGAAGCGATATTGAATATCACGTGGAGAAGATGGGTGTACAGGAGGGTTTTATAAAGAATTTATTCAAGTCTTGTCTCCTGTTTTGATGGATGTTCTTAAACAAGCTACAGAAGAGCAAAATCATTTCCAGAATTCTTTTCTAGAGCTCGACATAGTTATTGCAAAAAAGAAAGAGCCCCATTGAAAGTTGCCTCATATCGACCAATAGCTTTATAAAATGTAGTTTATAAGATAGTAGCTAAGGTATTGACCAATAGACTTGCAAAATATTTATCACGTTTAATACATGTTGATCTAGCAGGTTTCATTAAGAATAGATTTTCTTCTGAAAATATTGTTAGACTGTTGACGTTAATTAATGTGTCAAGACATTGTTTGAATCAATCAGTGATAGTGGCATTAGATGCGGAAAAAGCCTTTGATCGAGTTGAAAGGAACTTTTTATTTAAAATACTTGAAGATTTAAGCTTGGACCTTTTTTACCTGGTTGAGTTAAAGCCTTGTATAAAAATCCTTTGGTGAGGATGGTGACAAATGGACAAATTTCAGATACGTTTAATTTAACATGCTCCACAAGGCAAGGTTGTCCTTTGTCACCATTAGTGATAGAACCGCTAGCCCAAGCTATAAGACAAATGATAAAATTAGTGGGATTAAAATAAAGGAAGAGAATATAAGGTTCCTTTGTACCAATATATTTAACAAATCCTCAGTAATCGTTATGACATCTACAAACCTGTTTGGTACAATATGGAGAAATGTCTGGTTATAATCGGGATAAGAGGAACATATTACCAATTACAGAGGAAGATTATCCTGCTTGTAAACAGATTACACAGCTTAGATGGACTAAGAAAATTAAATATTGAGGGGTAATGGTTGATGCAGATTATCAACATTTATGTAAGTTGAACTATATATCTCTATTGATAAAATTCAAGCTGATTTAATTAAATGGAAAGATCTTCCTTTGACAAGAATGGCACATGTGAATTGTATTAAAAATGAATATTTTTTCTTGAATTTAATATCTTTTTCAATCAATTCCATGTTTGAGTCAAAACATATTTTTTTAAAGAGTTATGGAGCAATCAGAATATTTTTATAGAAAGGTACATTGGCTAGAGTATTGTTGCAAAACTTAACATGAAAATATGCATTAGGGACGACAATGGCCTCATTTTCAGAATTATTCATTAAATTATTAGTTAATTATCAGTTAAAATTTATTAATATGATGTTTGATGTTAATCAACCTCCACACTGCGCTAAAGTGTTATTAGCACAGATTTCTCATTCTATTATACATCAATGTATATTTAGATGGACTCCTCGTCTTTTGCATTATAATAATGTGCCAGTATTATGACATTTATGTGATACTTGGTATAAAAGAAATCTGGCAATAGGAAATGGAGATAAGGTTTTATTACAAATTCCATTATATCAGGATAAATACATATCCTTCTCAATGAATAATCTCAGTATTTAAAGATTTGCCAGATGAAAGGTATTCAAGTGTTAGCAGATTGTTTTTAAGATGGGATATTTTTTTATTATGTTAGGCTTCGGGAAAAAATTGAGGTACTGTTAAATTCTTTGCTTGCATATTTTCAAGTACATGCTCCAGTAGTGAAGAATTTTGGGCGGGAATCGAACATGCCTAAGTTAACTAAATTAAAAAATTTAATTGTAAATGGGTCAGAAAGGGATTTATTTCAGAAATGTATTCTTTGTTGCAACAGAAAATGGCTAAACTGGATTGAGATAAATCAAATCTTAAATGGGAGAAAGATTTATCCTTAGAATTATCCCAAGAAGGATGGACTACTATGTGTGAACATAGTGTGACTACATTTGGTGAACTTCAATTTTCTACATCAGTTGAATTAAACACCAGAAAAGTTAAAAAGATATGGATTTAGTCATTCAGATTTATGTTTTAATTGTGGGACTGAAATTGGTACTTTTCTTTTCAATTCTGTCTGGTTGTGTGATAAAGTAAGTCTTTTTGGATAAAAATTCGAGAGTTTAAGGCGGATATATTAGAGACTACTTTAATGGTAGATCCACTGCTTTTTTTTAAATGTGTTATATTACAACTTTAACAATGGGTTTAAGAATGGATAAATCTCCAATTAAGTTTATTCGGTTCGCATTAGCATTGGTTGGGAAATGTATTGTTATTACGTGGAAAAAATGATATGGATTTAAATATGAATCTTTGGCAAAATGAAAGCTTGTATTTGTTTGGAAAAGATAACGTAATTTATGTGATAATTTTTTTTTTAATGTGAAAATGTATTCTAAAATTTACAGTCTTTTGCCTCTCTTCCTTCTTAAAGAGTGGAGTAACATTTATAATTTTCCAGTGCAGACTTGGAAGACAAGGGTAGATGGACTTTAAACATGAACATGGTGAGTAATTAGTGAAGCTATTCATTCAGATATGCTGCTCACAACTAGGTAATTCCAAAAGACCTAAGTTATAGGGTTCCACATGAGAGACGAGGCCAATAGCCGCAGAGATCAAGACAAAGCAGAATCATACACACCATTACTACCAAGATTTACATCAGTGACATATCAGAGTCAATGCGATACTTTAAGATGAGTTACAGCACAGTAACAGACCCTTTAGGCCCACAAACCTGTGCCTCCCAATTCACCTTCAACACCCCCATACTTTTTGAACAGTGGGAAAAATCTGGAGGCCCCTCCCCCACCCCGGAGAAAACCTAAGCACACACAGGGAGAACATAGAAACTCCTCACAGAGAGAGCAGGATTTGAACCCCATCCCTATCACTGGCAGCGCAACAGAGTTGCGATTGTGCCATCCACTGTCGAACCATGTTGGACAGGAAAAAACTCAAATCAAGAAACTCAATAAATGGACAGCATCAATATTTTGTGAGTTGGTACGGATTAGTCCAGATTTTGAGAAAAGATGGATGGAGAGTACTTTGTAACAACATAATGACAGTCAGTAGAAAAGAAACCACAGCGAGCTTGCATGGGAGCCAGGAGGGGAAATTAGCCACTTTATTGAAATGGAAGCAAGAGAATAGGCTCAGGAGAAAGAACCCATGTGAGAGAAATTCTGGTTCATGAGCAAGTCACAAAAACCCAATGATGCCTTCCAAAGTGCATTCCGATTTGGGAATACGAGGCATTCATCTCGAATTATTTCTCCAGTTTGGGCATTTTGGATCATTAATATTCCCCAGTATTCTTAAAAATCTGATGATGAGGTGTTACATGTGTTGTTATGAGGTGTAACAATGCAGCTTGTATTTGCACAGCAGATACAATAAGGGATCCACCCTTCCCCCTCTCCTTCATAGTGTCTATTTAAGACAAACATTTTTCTCTCAATTTGCCCATAATCTGCAAAGAAATGATGATGAGATCACGAGATGAAGCAATAGAACTTAATTCATCTTTTGATTTGATCGTCTAATCAAGTTTAAAAAAAATTACAGAGCAGTGAGGGTCTGGGATGCATTGCTGGGGTGGAGGTGGGGCCTGGTACAATAAGGACATTCAAAACACTCTAAGATATATGGATGGAAAAATAATAGAGGGTAATGAGTGTGAGGTAGGGAAGGGTTAGATTTGTAATGGCACTGATATACCATCATTTACACACAATTAAAGTATACCCTCACTCGTTTCCTCCAGAAGACAATGCAGTCGACCTTCTTTATCCTCCTCAGACACAACATTGCATTCTTCAACTCCCCAAACACCACCCAACCAAGCCCCTTTGACCTTCGCATTGGTTCAGTGCCACATGGTGATCCTGACCCTCTCTCTCTACTCCTCCTGCATCCGAGATCCATCACCCATATACTGACGCTTAACAGTCGAACACATGGGCTATTCCTCCAGTGAGATGCTTCAATTACATTAATCAGTGGCAACTGGCACCGTTCCAAAAGCAGGCAGATGCATCACCGTGACAGCCCCCTTCCCCCCCCCCCACCACCCCACCTCCAGCCTCCGATCCATGCAAGGAGGCGACTGAATGGAACTTTCCCCAGTGTAATGGTCTCGAGGGTTGACAGTTCAGCCTGATCTCGTATGATACTGGAAGACAGGTGATGCAGGGGTACGACTGGTCCTCTGGCTATGGCCCTGATGCAGAACGTGGACATTCGAAATACACTGGCTTCAACCTGTTGATGGAAACAGTGTTACCTTTTCCATTCCTGTCAATCACAAAACACTATGGATGGTGTCATAAGACCTGGAAAGAACCATCGTAAATGGGTTAGAGTGGTTTACGAACAACATCATGTCAAAGAAATACACGAGAACACTGTTGTCAATCATTTGGCACATCCACTGGAGATGATGCTGCCACATAGGAAAACTTCAGAGTAATCTCATTTTCTCGAAGACGGTCAAGATAACTGACCTGTTCATGAGCACTGTGTCTGGACTCAGATTCACAAACTCACCTGGCAAGGTCAGCATACAGCCATAGACTAGCTCGACCACTAAACATCCATGATCTGCTCAAAGAGCTGTAGTCACGCAAAGGAGAACCATGGGCAAACGTTCGCTCCATGTCGATGATTTGCCACCTGCTGTCAACGGTGCTTTCGATCGTCAATGAAAACGCTCAAAGAAGCTGTTGGCCTGAAATGCTTCGCCATAATTCAGGTAGTGCCCAGAAAATCAGTGAGAGCTCGGACCAATGCTGACTAGAACTGAGACCCTCGATCTGTTGTAATAGTGCCCAGAACACCAAAAGATGGAATCCAATAATCCACAAACGTCCACGCAATTGTCTCTGCAGAGATGCCGATGATAGGAATTTCATCCTTCCACCTGGTAGTCCTGTCCTCACCCGTGAGCAGAGAAGTACATTGCCGAGATGGCGGAAGTGGACCTTGGAAGCCACAAGGTGCACGTGCTGGAAATCGGAATCCAAAACAACAAAATCCCCCAGCTTGAATTTCATGTGCCTGGAGACTTTAGGGCGTGGACCCAGGAAGCAAGTCCTTGCCCATAATCCAACATTCTGTTTTACACGAACCCAGGTAAGATGTTCCTTAACCAGTTTGATTGATGCTCTTCTACCAGGAAGAGATAGATTGTGAAGGGAAAATCTCCTGCCTCATAGCCGCCCACACAAACAGCCTAGTCCTTCCTGTTGGGGGAAAAAAAAATCAGACCAACTTTTCAGCCGATTCATCAAGGGTCACATCTTGAAGATGGAGACCAGAGTTGATCTGGTTACACTGGATGAAATCGGGATCAGTGCACCATGCATGAGCCATGACATCGAAATTTATGTCAGTGGTTGTATGTAATGTCGCACCTGGATTGGGCACCAATTTGCTTTCTCTCAGATGTCATGTGTGTCCGATGAAAATTGAAGGATGAAGTGCAAGTGCTGAATCTCCCTTGGCAAGTAAAGATACAGTATGCATAAGAGGCTGGTGGTCTGTACAAATGGTCAAAGGATGACCTTCCAGTAAAAAAGCTGAAATACTGGATTGGAAATTGGGATTCATGAGGGAATTACAAAGAAATATTTCCAAATTGTATTTTCTACTTCAAGCGGAATCTCCAAACCCAGACTTGAATAAATCAAAGAAAGATGGGAATTGGATTTGGGAACTGAAATTGACCCTTTTTGCTGGTCTGACATTTGTTGGGACAGTAATTAATGTTTTTGATAGATTAGTTAATAATAACTTATTCATCAATTATATTTAATGGCACATCAATTAATTTATTCCTAACTTTTCAAATTCATGTTTTAGATCTGAATCCCATCTTAAAATTGATTGTGGGGAAATGCAAAATTGTATTCCCTTAGCAAATGTGACTTATAATATTAGAACTGGGTATGATACATACTTCAAAATATGGAAACCTTATTTAGATATGGGTTTGGATATCTAATGTTTTCACTTCTCCACCCCACCACCACTTTTCTTTAATCTTAATGGTTGAACCTTATCATGTTGGTTTAATTCTACTATTTTATTAATATCCTGCCTTTCCTTTTGGGAGGGAATAGTTATCACAGGAGCTTTGCACCTAGATCTGTATTTTTTTCTTTTATACTTTTTTTTCTCTTTCCACTTTTATGTACAGTACAACCATTTATTTGTTATTCTATTTTCATCATTATAAGTTTCATTTGGATACGATTCTATTATTATATTGAACTGTATACAAAACTATAAATATTTTTTTAAACTGAAATGTTTCACTGCGCGATAGATAGCTAAGAGTTCTCGGCCAATTGTATGATACTTTGCCTGAGCCAGTGACCATTTGGCTGAAAATAAAATACCAGAGGTTCCAATTGCCCACAGGATCGTTGTTCGAACACTGGTCCCACAGCACTGACAGATGCATCTGTGGTAAGAGAGCAAGGCCTTGGGCGTTTGATGTACAAGCTTAGTGGCATTTGTAAGAACTGTGTTCACATCATGGAAAGCATACACAAAGTTAAGGTCTTTTTGAAGCAGACATCAGATCCTTTGAGTCGTTCAGCAAGAGGTAATAGAGATGCTGTGGCATTCACCAGGGAACAGCAATAAAAATTCCTCATACCTAAAAACCATCACAACTGGCCAAACGTAACGGAGGGAGGAAATTCTCAAATTTCATGCACTTTCCATTCATTAGGCAAAATACCATGTTGCATAACTCTAGATCCCAAAAATACAAGATCAGCAGCTCCTGAAACACTTTCCTGGGATTGATCACGATGCCACATTCCTCAAGCCTCAGAAACAATGAGATAAGGTGGCTCTTGTGCTTCTCTTCATCCACACTTACAACCAGAATCTCCTCGATCAACACAAGCACCAAAAAAAATCCCAAGGCCAGTGAGTTCGTGGACCATGAACCACTGGAATGTCTGAGCTGCATTCCATGGACCGAATGGTATTCTCAGAAACTCAAAGATGCCGAACGGGAGCATCACTGCTGTCTTCGTGACATCCGAAGACTCAAATGGAATCTAATAGTAAGCACGTTCTACATCTATTTTAGCAAATACATATTTGCCGTGGAGGTTTGCTGAGAAGTCTTGTAAATTTGGAATATTGTATCAGTCAGGCACGGTGAAATTGTTCAGGCGACAATAATCTCTGCAAGGCCGCCAATCCCTAGTTTTTTTCAGAACCATATGCAACCTTGAAGCCCAGCAGCAGTCAAATCTGTGGACTACGCCCAACTCTTGCCAATCCAATCTTGCGATTTTAAGATAATCTGGGGGTATTAAGACCTGTGTCTCAGACTCTGCCTTTATATGGTGGCTTATTGCATGTCTGTACACTGTTACAATGGGGTCACGAGGCGAGGAAAACACGAGCAAGGCTTGGAAAGGGCAGCAATCAGGGGTTGAAGGCTTGTCAGGCAGCAGATGGCATTGGAAGGACAACAAATGCAGCTCACTTGCATTCAAGAGCTGCAGTCCACACAACAACGTTTTTTCAAATACATCACCGAAAAATGTGACAAGAAATCCACTCCCAAAATGGAATTTGCCACATTTACATCTGAAAAGCCACCCAAAAACATTGCAAGACAGAAATGAAGCATGAGTAACCTGTGGCCATGTTTGAAAAAGAGAATCATTTGTAGCTGAAAGAACACATGACATATTAGAAAGACTATGTTCCTCAGGGGTTGGAGGGACTGGCACCACTCCAAAGTGACAGATAATTTTGGAGTTTTACATAGAGATGGCAAACAAATTACCTACTCCAACAATTGCCTCGAATTGTTTCCATTTTCCTCAGTTGCCTTCGATAATCTCTCTCAAATGAGAACAAGATCCCAAGACAAAAGAACAGAACCAGGCCACCAGGCCCATTGAGTCTGCTCCAAAAATACACACTGAGCTACTCTACACTCCTCCCAATTTCCAGCCTTTTCCCCATATCCCTTCATGCCCTCACTAATGAGATACTTGTCTATTTCTTGTTTAAATATTCCCAGTGATCTGGCTTCCACTGCTGTATGAGGCAGCGGTTCCACAGCTCCATGACACTCTGGTGACAGAAGTTCTTCCCAATCTCTGTTTTGGATGGATAACCTCTAATGTTCTTGTCCTCGATTCACCCACCAAGGGATACATCTTACCCGCATCCACCCTGTCTAAACCTTTCAAAATACAAAATGTCTCCATGAGCTTTCTTCTTTAATTTCCGATACCCCAATGAATACAACCCAAGCGCTGTCAAAGACTCCTCATACATTATATTTTGCATTCTGGGAATCATCCTCATCATTCTCCTCTGCACCCTCTCCAAAAACGTCACATCCTTTCTCAAATAGGGGGCCCAAAACTGAACCCAGTACTCAAAATGAGATCCCACCTGTGCCCCATAGAGCTTCATTAACACCTCTTTACGCTTGTACACTATTTCTCTTGATTTGAATGCCCACATAGCATTCGCTTTCTTCATTACAAATTTCACCTGGTCATTAATTTTTAGGTTTCCTTGCACATCCAAGGTCTGAATTTTCATCTCATCCAAATAGTATGCTTCCTGTTTATTTCCACTGCCAAAATGTACAACTGTACATTTCTCGGTGTTAAATCTCATCTGCCATCATTTTGCCCAGTTTCCTAATCTCTTTATATCCTTCTGCAACTTTACGGTTTCTACACTTCCTACTCTGTCCCCAATCTTGGGGACCTCCGCAAATTTGGCCACAAAACCATTTAAACCACAATCCAAATCATTAATTCCTTTTTCCTTGGAATATATCTATCCTGCATTCTTTTTATTACTGCCACATGCCATTCTAGAATCGATCATAACTGAACCTGAACATGTTTATTGTGATGAACGGCTTCTAATAAATGTTCTGGGTTTAATTTTTTAAAATCTCGTTGTGGCTCCTCTTCATCACCTCTTTGGAAGCTGAATTCACAAAATTTTCCATATATTTTTTCAGCAATATTTCTGTGGTGCAGAGGGTAACTAATCTTTCCTAAAGGTTAAAATTTGCATTTTGATTTTGTTGTCTCAACTGAACATTGTACAAGGTGAAGGCTGATTAAAATGGATTCAGTAATGATGGCCTTCAAACTTTGCATTATTGCTGTGGCTACACAGCTTGAATGATAAACTGCTGTTTCTACAGGGAATTAACTCATGGAAATGTTCTAAATACATTCATTGGAGATAGACCTCTGTGAAAAGTTTACTGCCCATTGGCAACAATCCTTGAAAAGAGATGAATCATCACCCAACAGAGCAGCCCAGGAATAGGCCATTTGGTGAACAATATCTGTGGTGACCATGATGCTCATTTAAATTAATCCCATCTGTCAGCACATGGTCCATACACATCACCCATTCCTTCTTGTTCATGTGCCCAACCAAATGCCTCTTAAATTATGGCGATTTCACCACTATCCTGGCTGTGTGGACCCTACCCCCACCGCACTGTGCACAAACCTGCCTCACTTTTCTCCTTTTCCCCCTCTCATGTTCAATATAGGCATCGTAGTATTTTTACATCTCCCACGGGGGCGGGGGAAGAAGAAATCTACCTTCTCCAGGACTACAATAATTGGATAAATTTCAACCAGGCCATCACTCAGCTTCCAATGCTCCAGAGAAAACTATCCAAATTTGTCCAATCACTCCTCAGAGCCAATGCTCTATCCCAAGCAACCCCCTGATAAACTCCTTTTGTCATGCAGCAACTAGAATTGCAGAAAACACTCAAAATGTGGCCTAACCACATTTATACTTCATGCCCTGCTCAATGAAGAATAATTTCTTTAACGCTCTACACTTGTGTTGCCACTTTCAAGGAGCTCGCGCTTGCACCCCAAGATCCCTCATTGCAACACTACTACAAGTCCTCTCAAAGTGCATGGCACTTGTCTCGATTAAACTCCATCTGCCATTTCTCTGCCCACATTTATAAGTCATCTGGTTTGGAAGGGAAAATACGAGGGGAACTGGGTGAATTAACAGGAGAGAGAGAAAAATATGGGGGGGTGTGGGCAGGTTACATGAACTTGGAAAATTCCATATTCATACCATCGATTCACAAATGCAATAAGAGATGGTTCCTCTGGATTTGACATCACCCAGACAATGGAGGAGGCAGAAGACAAAGGTCAGAGTGGGAATGGAATGGAACTTAAAACAGCTTGCGACCATGAGCCAAGATGGCCATTGTGATCCAAGTGGAGGCATTCAGTCAATCTGTCATTTACTCTGGATTGGGTTTCCTGCCACAGAGGGCACGGACATGGTTGGAGGAGGTGACTGTGAAACATTACCCTGCATGAGAATCCCTGGATGGTGGTAACTGATGTAGATTGCAGGAGAAAATGCCTGAGGACTGGGAGGAATTAGTAATCTGTAATTATTTGAAAGATCTTACTGTAAGATTCATCACCAATGAGAAGGAAAGCAGCTTCACTCTATTCTCCCTCTCAGAAAGATTTAGTTGATAAACAAAACAATCTTTCAGCACAGCCAGGGGCAAAAGGGCTCTTAATTTAGTCTTGCAATCAACAGACTTTGAAGTTACCCACCGTAAATGACTCAAAATTCAATTCTAGATTCTCTTCTGGTGGAAGTATAAGAGCCAGTGGCTTGCTAAATCAGATGAGCCTTATTCTGAGTTTCCATTTTGACTTTCACACCATCAAATGCAAGCCCCAGTTTTTTATCCCCAAGTATTTTCTATCCTTACCCACTTTGCAACCACACCTACCTGAAATTGGAACAAACAACAGCTAACTTTAATATGTATAAATCATATACAAAATAATTTACCCACATTTTCACATCACTGTAGCCACTGAGGGATAACTTGTGCCCATCAGGATACTTCACCAGCCATTAAAGGGTGATATTTACCTTGGTGTTAATGACTCTGTTCCAGTGTTACTTTCAGACATAATGACATCTTCAACATGCACAATATTTATTTTCTTACTGACCAGAACTATAAAGCATTGTGTAAAAATGAGAAAAGCTCAAGTCAACCAGGAGATATAAACTTCTGATTGCAATGTTGTTGTGCAAATTTGCTACATTATTGAAGTCTCACAGAGCTTACTGTCATGATAATGAATATGTATGAGATGTACCGGAAATCACGTGGTATGAGAGGGAGATAAGAGCACAAGCAGGAGAACAAAGGAAACTGGAAGATAAAGACACTGAGAAGTTTACCTGATAAAACTTGTGTTTGATGTTTTATTAACTTCACATTTCGGGCCACAAATGTGACACTTATAACAGACATTCAAAATCAAGCAATAATAGAAATAACAGAATATTACAGCACGGTACAAGCCCTTTGGCCCACGATGTTGTGTTGATCTTGATATTTCTAACAAAAAAATAATACCCTGTAGGAGCTACTGAGATAGATGCTAAATAAAGGCAAACACATACAAAGGTTGTCAATTCAAGACTGGTTTATTGCAGACATACACAGACCTTTTATTCCCTGCCTGTCAATGAGAATATTAGTAAACACCTTCCGGTCCACAGGACCAGCAGGTTAAAGCTAGGAGCCATTAGTGCCCCGTGCCTTTAGGCAGGGGCTTCATCTGTTCCACTCACTGTACTTTGGTGCCCAGCACTGTTAGCCCGCGATGTGTCAGGTAAGTCTGTGAACTGATGGTGGTGGTTTGTAATACTGCGCTGTGCATCCGCTACAACCCTGTTTTTATTTCACCTATGTATGCCTGTCTAAGAGTCTCTTAAATGCTCCTTATGTGATATTGTAATGGATAAATATATTTGAAGAATTTGGTATATTTGGGATTTTGGTAAGATTTAGAGTAGGTTACATACATACACACACACATACATTTTAAAACATCTTATTTGAAAGACTGAAGAAATATTGAAGATCTCTGGAGAATGTTATTCACATTCACAAGTAGGTGTTAAGCGAACTGATGTCATAAAATGAATGACCATTGTTTGAAAATGGAGCCAGGATGGCTACAAGTACTTTTCTGCAGGGTGCTTAGAGGAAAGTCACACCTGGGTTTTGTTTATCTAACACTAGGTTAACCAGAAGAAAGAATTCCTGTTGTTTGGAATAAGAGGAATGGAACTCTGTAGTAGCTTGCAGAAAGACGGTACCATCTGGTAAACCCTAATTGGGCAAGGTTCATCAGTGAGACACTGAGGTGACTAATGGTGGTACCTCAGTTGTGGAAATCCTGGAACAACAAATCTCTCTCTAAAAACCCTACAAGACCTATCCTGAGCGGTAAACATTTACCTTTTGAGCACCAAATCCTGGTGAAATTTATTCACATTCCATTCTGTGCACAGCAGAATTGCCTGCATCCAGAGAACTTGGAAGAAGGAGAAGTGAGATTGAACTATGAACCAAATAACTTTTCTTAAATTTAAACGCATTACAAACATGTGCACTTAGAATTAAAAGGGGGTTAATTGGGGTTTGTTAAGTATAGAGTTAAGTTAAAGTTTGATTCTATTTTCATGATTAAATTTGATTAAAAATAACTTCTGTTTTAAAGACCACTTGTCTTGGTGAATGTCTCTTGCTGCTGGGTTTTGGGATCCTTTGCGCTCTTAACAATATCTGTTTGGATAATGATATTGGGCCTGTTCAAAGTAGGAAATGGCTTCTACCAGCAGGAATTTCTATTTGATAAAAAAAAAATATTGATAGGTGGCTGGCCAAATATGTTTCCTAAAAATTAATACCCTCTCCCTCACTAAACCACATTCAGCCCCGTGACATCTTTCTATGTTGCATTACTGGGACCACCAAGGACCTGACCCATTTCCCATCTCTCCTTGCAATGCCAATATGGCAGCTGCCATAAGAACTGACAAATCACATTTTAATTCAGCAAGTAACATGAAGGTTATCCTGACATCCTGCTTAAAAGGAAGGGTCAACAAGCCGTCCTAATTTTGTCACTTCATTTTTATTTTGCTTCCCATGGGGCATTAGCAAAAACTGTCCTATCATAATTTGGCTCACCAAATTATGAGTAAAATCATGATCCCTGTTCATGAAAACCCATAACTTTCAATGTTACACAGATAATCAAGGAAGAATTCTGTAATAAAAGTGAATAAAACATTGAAAGAATTTCCCCCTTATCAACGCTGATATTGTAGCGCACCAGGCAACTGGGCAAGCAAAAAAGGCCAAATCACTGCAACACTTGGACAGTCCAAGATGGCACAGAGTCCCCTTTACCACTGAGAAGGAGCCTGGGCCTAGCACCATGTGCGGGCTGAGATGCCCCTGACTTCCGCGTAGCGACCAGCCAGCTGGAGAGTGATGCCACAATGCAATGACGTCACTGCTGGAAGTCAGGGGCACGTCACCA